>NC_141337.1:2175000-2190000 GCF_037954235.1 Aulostomus chinensis
TCCGGTTGGCATGATGAGACGTTTCATTGAACACAGCCGAACGCGTGTAAATTAAATCAGAACATGTGCTGATGTAAACTAAAGTTATCTGGGTGTTCAGGCATTAAATGGATGATGCACAAACTTACGTTAAACATTTATTTTTGCCGGGCTAAAGACTGGGTCGGAACTACACCAGCAGGGTTTCTGTCATGAGAGGGACCAGAGCTAAATGTGGATATCACAACTCCACTTAAACCAAATCATTTAGCCGCTGAGCTAACGTTAGCTTAGCCCACGAGGCTAACAGGCAGAGAAAAGCGGATAAAACTTAAACGCTGAGCCGGAATGTCTCACATCTGAGCGACCACTTTCTGTCGGAACTGCGGGCTCCTCCAGTCGCTGTCCGGTCCTGGGACCTCCATCGCAGAAATACTAGGTTTGCAAGATTTTTTTCAGTAGAGAATCGCAATGTTTTCCCTCCGCTCTTCCTTCTTCCGCTGGGGAGAAAATGGCGGCGCTCCAGTCTATGTGTTGGTGACCGTGACCGCCCCCTGCTGGACGGACGGTTCACTGCAGCGGTCTGAACCAGGAAGGCAGCAGCACCTCACCTCTTGCTCTCTACAGCTTTCAGGTGATACACGGGGCCCAAAATATGATCCGCGGATTCCACCGAGGGTCCCCCCGGCGGTTCCAAGCAAAATGAGAAATATCTGGTGACGAGATTATTAATTTTAGCTGCTGCAAAGCAACAGTAAATCCAGTTCGACAGAGCTCTTTATCAAACAAACAACGCACGATTAGAACTCAATTTAACGATACAACAACTCGACATTTTCTCTTAATTAATGACATCAGAAGAATGAAGACATACTGACACACCTGAGGGGGATGAGGAGCTGAGCATGTGACCAGCAGGGGGCGCCACCGGCCTCCTTCAACTGCTTCGAGTTCAGTTTCAGTTTTGAGCTGAGAGACAGAAACCAGACAGGAAGACTCCATCTGATTTGGTGACTCGGGCAAATCTGGTTTCTAACTCTTGAAACTATCAAGGACGCATTGGCCCCCTCGTCTGGTCGTCTGAATCAAAGAATCTGTTCCTGATGAGCCACAATGATGATTTCCAAACACGGTCGTGTCAAAGGTAATATATCTGTAATGACACTTTAATTTCCAATAAGATTAAATCACTTTCACTTTTTATGATGGACAGTTACTCATGTGTTCCCTCTCTCAAAACTACACTTGTAGACACAAGGAAGTATTCTTCAGTGATTCTTTTATGCACTCAGAAAAAGTTGGGTTTTGAAGATGGACGGAACTCAGGCACTGAAAGATCAACATTTAAGTGTCGCAAATCAACACTGGAGTGACGCAGAGAGCAGGAAGGCCACGCCCACACGCCTGTGCTGTGATCAGGACCATCCAGGACATTTTGGGCCTTCGCCCTCATCACCTTGATATTTTTCCTCTCACTTCCTTGTTGTGATACGACCTTTGAACCCTCGGAGGCGAATGAAACATGCGTGGAACGCGCACAGGAACCCACGTTTCCAGCTCTCCTGCTCCGCTTCATGTCCCGCCAATGAGCCGCAGGAAGTGCAAGGAGGGAAACTGCGTCCATGAGTGTTTGTTTCCTGATGGCGGAGCGAGCTGGGAGCTCTAGTGGTCACTCAGGTGTGATCCAGCGCTCAGGGCTGCTCGTGGTTGGATCCCTCAGGACTCAGGTGTTGCTGGCACATCTCTGTTGTTGTTGTTGTTGTTTATGGACTCTTGTGCTGAGTCAGAGTCCAACTAAGCGACCAGCGCTCTGCTGATGTCCCGGCGGCAGAATCACGACGACCATCAGTCTCAGTGATGTCGTTAGAGGTCGTTACGTCATCAACTACAGCTTAGGTTATACAAGTGGCCGTCAGAAGTTTTCAGGGGGTAGTTGGAATGTTCTCGGACTGTTCCCCTACATAGAACATGCCCTCTGTCTGCTGTGGAACCTGATGAGAACACACATGCTCCTGTATACGTGCTTCTCTACCAGCAGGTACGTGTTCTCACAGTGTTTCATGTTTCCTGCTGGGGAACTTGTTCTAAAGGGAACCTATTTTTCAACCTAGAAAATCATTTGGGTCCTCTTCCAAAGGTTCTCCTCCACTGTGAGCGTTTGGGACTCCGCCACTAAATGGAGCTGAATCCTCGACTGGATCAGAATCAACTCAACCGGCTGGGAAAACGAAACACCAACTACAACAACACGGAAAAAACTACAGACCCACATCATTTCCCACAATCCCTTTGGGGCCGAGAGCAGCGCGCTCCACCCGCACGGGGATTTAAACAGAGAGAGCGGCGCGAGGAGGGGGCGGGAAACTGTGTCACTGGGACACGAGGCTCTCCCCGCGATCACATGGTCCCGTTTACTGCCGCGTGCGGCTACGGCAGAACCCCGCACGCTCAGTCATCAGCCCCGGCTGCGCGCGCGCTCCCTGGTTGGAAAGAACAGAGAGAGAGAGAGAGAGAGAGAGAGAGAGAGAGGAGGACGGACGGCAGACAGGTCAGATAACGACGGAGGAGACGCGGTACTGACAGGGACAGACAGACGCTTCAGTTGGTGATGCGGGAATTTCCTGGGAATTAAAAACACGCACTGGTTGGTCCGTTGGAGTTGAAGATGACGACGACCAGCATGGACACAAACAACAACAACAACAACAACAACAACAACAGCAGCAGCAGCAGCAGCTCCTCAGGTAATCCCCCAAACACACACATACATGTTTGTGTGTGTGTGAAGGAGAGAGAGAGAAAGACAGTCCGGTTGTCCCGCTACCAGCTGAACTGAACATGGGGACTGATCATGGATCTGATCGTTCATCTAATCGAGATCGTCGGTTGGATCGTTTTCCGATCGTTTTTTCCCGTTCACGGCGGCAGATTCCCACCGGCCGCACGTTTCACACGTGTCATCGCGGGGACCGTCTCCGTGATTCCGGTTGGGTTTCAGGGAACTGGGTCACGATGACAGCCCCAGTCGGTGGGTCGCGCGGTGTCAGGTGGCTCCGCGTGTGTGTGTGTGTTCACATGGACCGGCACACGAGCCATGTGCGCTTTGTTTTCACGTCGCTGCGCTCTGATTGGCTGCTGGTCGACCGGGTCCGTTGCGTAATTCTCCCGTTTTACTGTCTGAAGGTTCAAACTACCTCAGACCTTCAGTCCGTGTTCGATCAACCGGGGTTGATCAGCTGATTCGTGTTTGTTACTGTGCCTGTCGAAATAAGAGTCCTGTACACATTCATGTGAATATTGTGTCATCTATATATTAATGTGTGTGTGTGTGTGTGTGTGTGTGTGTGTGTGTTACCGTACATGTGTGCAGGTCTGGCTCTATTCAAATGTATTTCCTGAGCTCTAACAGTCACAGTAATGTATGATAACGTCTCTGGTCACTGATCAATTCAACTCAGGTCGATCTTGTTCAGCAGTCAATCATTATGCCCCCCGACCACCACCACCACCCTGCCTGTTCTGCCATGTGCAGCTCTGATTGGCCGTTTCCTTCCCCCTCCCCCACTTGTGAGAGGAAGTGGAGCATGGACAGGAACCAATCAGCTTCTCTCGTTACCTTCGCCACTCACATCAGCAAATCAACTCACCAAGGAGTGAGGTCGTCCTCACGAGTGCCTGCAGGTGTGACGCACCTGGAGCAGGCCAACCAATCACTGCCTTGCAGTGGAACATCAAAATGACAAGAGGAAGTAGAGAAGGTGCGAAGGGTGTGGGACAAGGGAAGGAAAGGAGGTGGAGCCAATTGCTCACTAACATTTCTGAGATGATGACAGGAAGTTGGGGGTCACTTCAGGTCGTCTTTGCCGCTGAAAGATGGAGATGGTGGAGTAGATGAAGGAGGAGATGAAGGGATGGAGGAGGAGATGAAGGGATGAAGGAGGACATGAGGGGGATAGTAGAGGAGATTGAGGAGGAGGTGAAGGGGACAGGGGGAGATGGAGAGGATGGAGGAGGAGATGAGGAGCTGATTAGCCATTTTGTTCCCTCATCCTCTCGTTACTCTCTGGTTTCTTAACAAACTGATCACATGACCAGTGATCATGAGCGGTCACGTGTTTCACTCACCACTCACATAATTGGCCGGATGGTGACCATCAGATTCGTTGCCGTGACAACAAGCTGACAACTTTTTAAATGCTGCTCTGGTCTAGTGGACAAAGGGCTGACAACCCCGGTCTATTGGTCCCCGTGAGGACCATGTAGCAGTCAGTCCAGTACGGACACCGCAGGAAGTGGTGATACATGTGTCAGAGGAAGCGTGACCGTGGAAACGTTGAGGAGGTGTAACCACGGCACGGCGGCGGCAGAGACTCAGCAGGTGGAACACGTTCAAGTTTTGATGTGAACTAACGGAACCTCACGGGGTTCAAGTCCCTCTTGTCTGGGTCAGCCAGGGTCCTCACGAGTGTGTATCACCTCCTGAGGTCCTCACAAGTGCAACAGAGCCCCGTGTGTGTGTGTGTGTGTGTGTGTGTGTGTGTGTGTGCGTGTGTGTGCGCGCGCGCGCGTGCTAATGAATGGCTGAACGTGAGAGGTGAAGGAGGGGGAACATGCGTAGGCGGTTGGGCGGGCTGGAGCCAGTCTCGTTGCGGACTCACGCAGCTGTGAGGAGGAGGCACGTGGCCCAGGGGCGTGACTCAGAGGCAGGGAGGGAGGGAGGGAGCGTCTCCGTGGCAACAAACCAATGGAGATTCTTCAGCAGGAAGAAGTCCAGCATGTGAAATGGTGAAAAATTTGGACTGAACCCTCTGTCAGGATAATGTTTGGATCAAACATGAGTCCAGATCAGCTTGGGGTTTTCTTTATTTAGTTCTACATTGTCAACAGTATGAGGTGATCTTTGAAACGACTCACAAAGAAAAGAAGAAAACTTCACTGGAAGCAGAAGAGTCCAGGGGAGCCGTCACCACACGGTCGGTTACCATGGTGACACCTCACCCAGTGACTCCGTGACCTCGCGGTCCACTGCAGTCTTGACTGGGGGTTTCATGCCACCAGGAGCGAATGAGGAGCTGCTCACTCGTCCTCCCAACGCTCCTAAAGTCTGCTCAGGTGAATCAGTCTGGTGACGCCGCCTCCAGGTGGGGGCGGGGTTACTGGGTTCAGGATTCCAACATGGAACCCTCGCAATATCCTCAACCTCCCAGCGTGGACGTGGAGAAGCTCACGGCAGCTAACTTGATATCAAGTAGTTCTAACTAGCTAAAGAAGATCACAACCCCCGAAGCTTCACTGCAGCCAATCAGATCGCTTGATGACCAGCGCCGACACACTCCAGCAGAAACACTGCATGTTTGGTTTGGATCAGCGAGGAAGAAACCACAACCACTCACTGACTCCGGCGTTCACGAGCTCACAAAGGCGTTCTGCATTCACGACACGAGATGCTGACGGTGCAACTTGACCCTTGCGTGTGTTCAGGGAACTTTTATCTACGCCGACACACACACACACACACACACACACACACACACAGAAGCTTTACATGTGTCACGACGAAGCATCAGAAACTTTGGTTTGTGGACTGTAAGGAAATGACGGCGTGATGGCAGGTGACCAGCGCGTCATGTGTCAGAGCACGTGAGCGTCAGGCTATCCAGTTCTCACAAGTGTGAGCAAGCGTGTGTGTGTGTGTGTGTGTGTGTGTGTGAGGTTATGAGACCTGCATCTTCCCTCCTGGATGAAGCAAAGCCCTGAACTCCTTCCATGCGGGAGCTTTTCTGAGCTTTGGTTTCAGGCCGTTGTGTTCAGCTGTCATGCAGAAGAGCATCGCCATGAACAGCAGCCTCTGCTGCTGTGGCTGAAAATGAAGGTTCCAACTGCTGAAACATGACGCAGCAGAATCAATATGATGAGTCATTAAGTGAGCGGTCACCTGACCTCTGCAGGATCCTCTCTAGTTAACTGATGTAAAGCAGCTCAAATTAGCTGAATAAGTGCATAAAAATAACCAGAAATTTACACAGGAAGAAAATGTCATGACCTATCAAACATTTAAAACATCCAGGAGTAAACGTTACAGTAAGAAAACGCCGAAATAAACCAAAAACAGATGTGAAATAAGTGAAAATACAGAATGAGTACGGTCCTGGAAGTCTGCTTGTTGTGAACTTTTCCTGCCTTCCTTCCAGCATGTGTTACCATGGTGATGGGGAGGTAGCCAAGCTTCCTTCCCATAAACATCCTTCACACACACACACACACACACACACACACACACACACACACACAGATGGGTCCGCCTGCTCATAGCAGCCACGTGAGGACGCCTAACTGATCTCAGAGCTGCTGTTGTTCTCACACGAGCTGGAGAGCGTCTGGAAACGGTCATGTGACCCAGTCGCACCCTCAGGTTATTCACGGCGCAGCACTAATAACAGTTCCAGATTTGTTTGAAGCACCAGCAAGCAAACATGGACGGCAGGACGATTGCTTGGAAGGAAATGTGGCGTACTGATCATGTGATCAACTCTGCAAACAGACACTCACGGGAATATTGATAAGTTGTGCGTGTTTTAACCTCCTCATCCTCCTGCAGGAGGTGTCATCTCCTATGTGGGCTCCTGCGGAGGTTCTCCAGCTCGGACCAGTCCCGTCTCCATGTACGGTGACAACTCGGACTCCCAGCCCTGCTTCACCTCCTCCTCCTCCTCCTCCTCCTCCTCCTCTTCCTCGTGTCCTCCCTCATTCCTCAGCAGTGGAGGCTCCAGTTCAGGCTCAGCGGGGGAAGATGGCTCGTCCTCAGCTTCCTCCCCGGCGGGAGGGTCGCCCCGAGGACGAGATGATGGCAGCTCCCTCAGGGCATCACCCACCAAGTCTGTGGCCAGTCTGACCAGTAAGAATCTGAACAAACATGTCCTGTTCATCGCGTCCTCATTTACGACGCTAGCTAGTTTAATTCCAGCCAAACAGACTGATGTGATCAAAATGATGCTGAAACGATGTCACCATGATGGCGATTTGGAGGAAATGTGAATCGAGAGCCACAGGGATGAGGCGTGTTTGTAGTCCAACAGGAAGGAAGAATGACGCTGGTGACACAACGTCAAGTTCTCCAGATGTTCAAACTGATTGAACAAAAACATTTTCACTTGAGGACTTTGTGTGTAATGGATGTAACACGTCTGTGTGTGTGTGTGTGTGTGTGTTGCAGAGCTGAACGGCTTGATGCTGCTGTGTAAAGTTTGTGGTGACGTGGCCTCTGGCTTCCACTATGGCGTTCATGCCTGCGAGGGCTGCAAGGTGAGACATCACACACAGGGACAAATACGACCACCAGATGTCACCACACAGTTATGACACAACGGGCGTGAGGGGTGAAGGTAGCGGTGAGCAGGTGCGGGGCTGAACTCTGACCTTAGTGGCGGTTTCTCCTCCTGCAGGGCTTCTTCCGTCGTAGCATCCAGCAGAACATCCAGTACAAAAAGTGTGTGAAGAGCGAGAGCTGCAGCGTCATGAGGGTCAACAGGAACCGCTGCCAGCAGTGTCGCTTCAGGAAGTGCCTGTCTGTGGGCATGAGCCGAGACGGTCTGTCTGCACACCTGTCTGTCTTCATGTCATCTGAAGTTGATGTGAGCCATGTTTGACTCCTCCTCTTCCTCTGGTGTCCACAGCAGTGCGATTTGGTCGCATCCCAAAGCGGGAGAAGCAGCGGATGCTGGCTGAGATGCAGAGCGCCATGAACAACATGGTCAACAACCAGCTGCAGAGTGAATTCCAGCTTGCCAGCCTCTCGTCTTCGTCCTCGTCCTCCTCTCCGTGCCCGGGAGTGACCACCACCCCTCAGCCTGCGCCCTCCTCCCCTTCTCCTCCAGCTCCATCCTCTTCCTCACCCTCGCCTCCTCTTCCTCCCCCTCCCTGTCAGAGCCCTTCCCCCACTCCGCCCCCCAGCCCTGGGATGGACTCCACCATTGGCGCCATCGCCCGGGCTCACCGCGAGACCTTCCTCTACGCTCACGACAAGCTAACCAATCCCCACACACCACCTCAACACCAACAGCAAAATAACCACACCCACCACCATAACGGGGAGGCGCACCACTGGGGGCCCAACCGATGCCCCAATGGTTACCATGCCAACGGCCTAAATACCATCTACCACCATAACAACAACCTGGGGACAGGATGCTGCCTGCCACCAGATGACAGCCAAAACATCATGCATCATCACTATGGCAATAGGAGGCGGAGCTTATATAACAGCAACTTGAGTGGTGAGGACGGGCTGAGGGATCATGTGACACAGTGGCAGAACTGTCCAGTGAAGAACCACACAGGCGTCGTGCTGGTAAGTTGCCATGTCTACGTCTATTGAAAGAAACAAATTGATGCTAACTTCCTTAGCATTAGCTGAGGGTAACTGGTCTCCTCATGTCCATGTCACTAGCTAAGTTGATGTGCTAACTCTTGCTAACAATGCTAAATACTAATAGGCTAAAATTAGCAGCTTAGGGCCAACAATCACACAAACTCCACCTCCCGAATATCTGCGCCTGTCCCCTGCACGTGCCAATAATTACGGTTGCTCAGTAACGATCAGACCATCAACGAGCAGCAGACCGTTGTTTACCAGCCTCTCGTCTGTCCTCAGGCTTGTCCAATGAACATGCAGCCACACACCGACCCTACCAAGACCCCCCAGGAGATCTGGGAGGACTTTTCACTTTCCTTCACTCCTGCTGTCAAGGAGGTGGTGGAGTTCGCCAAACATATTCCTGGATTCGGTACTCTGACGCAGAACGACCAGGTCACCTTGCTCAAGGCCGGCACCTTTGAGGTATGACTTCAGACTGTCCGTGATGACATCTTGGTCACAGGTGCAGCACTGTTAACAAGGCCCGAAGAGACTCCTTTCATTAGCAGCAAAGAAAAACAAATTAAACATGTTTGAGTCGTGCAAATGTCCATTTCTGCCCCCTAGTGGCCACAGAGGCACAACATTCAGCCATTGTTGACTTCCTGTTCCCAGGTGCTGATGGTGCGCTTTGCCTCACTGTTCAACATGAAGGAGCAAACGGTGACTTTCATCTCAGGTGCCACCTACAGCCTGGCGGAGCTGCGTGCGATGGGTATGAACGAGCTCCTGGGAGCCATGTTTGACTTCAGCCACAAACTGGCTGCGCTGGAGCTGAGCGCTGAGGAGCTCGGGTTGTTCACCGCCGTGGTGCTCGTGTCTGCAGGTGAGGAGGGATGGGGGCCTGTTAATTTTTCCAGTATGTATTTGTACATTTGACACCATGAATGTGCTGTGAAAGCAGGCAAGAGAGCGAGCTGCTAGCACGCTAACTGGCTGTCCTGTTGCCTCCTCGGTTGTTTCGGTCACTGCCGTCTCCCTTTTGTCAGACCGTTCCGGTATTGAAGATGTGGCATCGGTGGAGCAGCTGCAGGAGAACCTGATTCGAGCTCTGCGATCACTGGTCAGCAGCTCGGCCATCTCTCCCGCCATCAACCATCACGACGTGGAGTCGCCACGCTTCACCAAACTGCTCCTGAAGCTGCCAGACCTGCGGACACTCAACAACATGCACTCTGAGAAACTGTTGTCCTTCCGCATCGATGCCTGAATACATCATTTCCTGTGTTCATTGACAATGACAAATACGAATACAGAGTGGAAATCTCCGTCACCACGGCTACAGCTCTTTAACCCACCATGATGAGTCCCACTTGGAGAGGCTGCTCCAGACTTCCAGCAACGTTGTCGTGGTGATGATATCAGCAGCAGCAGTGTCGTACCAGCTGATCAGTTTGTTGCCAAACCAAAAGGTGGCAGCTCAACTTCCAGGAACAGTACCACATTTAAAGAAAAATGCTAATTTTAGCCATCCAAGTCCAAGATAATCATCTTAATGTACTGTTCAGAGCCTTAGCATCACTTAGCCTTGCAAAAAGACAGCTGCTAGTGATGCTCCATCTTTCTTTTTTGCAGGTGTGATGCATTCAGGCGGCTTCTGGATGTAATTACACTTGTAAAGAACCTTTTTGTTGCTACTGGAAGATCAGCTAGCTACCAACAGCTTGCCAGATGATGATTATGCTAACTGATTTGACACAATGTCTAGCAGCTTCCCCTGCTTCCAGTTTTGTTTGGTTTTTTGCTAAGCTAGGCTTAACTGGTCATACACGGTGGCAACTCATGGGGCTTCCACTTCCTATGTGGGGAACGAGCTAAAGCTGGTAAACCACAGTTGGGATCACGGTAGTGCGGCAAGCTAACAAACCAGTTAACTGCTCAGTATGTTGACACAATGTTTACAATTTCATGCGTCGTCTCGGTCTGGACGGCGCTACCAAACAGCTGACTGACCCCTGCTGACGGTTTCAGTAGGATGAGGCCAGGCAGTGACGGACAGCTTCACTGACCAATGAGGGGGCGGGGCCACATGTTGAGATGGAAGAGAACTGTTGTCCAACACTTCTGCTTAGAAACCTGTTGTCATGAATTCAAACTTCCAGTTATACTTGAATAGTTTTGACTCAAAGATAAATTCTACATATATGATATATATTTTGTTTATATGAAGATACGTGTGTGGATATTGTTACTCTATAAACCTGGTGGGGCTAATAAATACTGTATGTTTGAATCTTTGTCGTAACCAAGCTAATGAAATGAGATTCTGATGAACTTTAATGTTTTACTGTCATAAAGAAACTTGTATGAATCCGTCTGGTGACATCATCATCATCGCCGCACGAGCGTTTTAATGGAAGTGGCTGAGGAGCCTCAGGTCACTCGCAGCCCCTCAGACCTCACCAGGAGAACTTGGTGTCTCTGACACCGCAGATTAGATGTTGGCCGGAATTCACAGCCCAACAACCGAAAAATATCAACAGAACAAAATGTGCAAAAACATGACATCAACTCAGGGCAGTGAAGTAGTTTTCTTTCTGATCAGTATTTTCAAAGTTGGACTATTAATTTAAATTAAATCAGTCTTGAATGCGACATCGACCCTGGAGGAAGAGGCTGAGCTGCCAAATCCTAACATGTTTGAAGTGAATGAGTAAGTCAGCTGACATTCAGGTGTGTGTGTGTGTGTGTGTGTGCTGACTCCTGGTGTTCAGTCAGCAGCTCTGCAGGCCCTGTGATAACAAACACATCACCTCACAGGTGTGTAGCAGGTTTATTTACATGTTCATACAACGACTGACAAATTGAGAAAAAGACCACGTGGACAGTTTTGGCTCATCATCCAGGTGACAGACACGGTGAAATAAGACGCCGTCAGTTGAGACGCCATCAGATGAGACGAGTGCAGAGAAAAACCAGCCAGTCGGTCAGACGGAGGTTTGAATGAGGCGGCTGAGAGACACAAAGGCAGACAGAGTCATGGACGTGTTCTTCAGACATGTCAACACACTCGGGGGGGACGCACTGGACTTGTGAAGAGAACAGCGGTGCACAAGGCCAAAAACGGTTTGACTGACATCATCACCTCCTGGTTGTAAAATGAGTGAATGACAGACTTTCAGTCCAGCCGCTGGCGAAGGCTCGGCTCAGAATGGGAAAGACTGAAATGATTTGATTGAACGAACGAATCTTGTGGCAGTTCAACGCATCATTTTGTGTCAAAATCTCAAATAAGGCCGTGAGGCGTCTGTGGGTCAGAGACGCCGCTGACCTCCGGCGCTGCTGCTGGCCTGCAGCCCTCCGACAGCGCAGGGACCCTTGAGAGGAGCTGAACGTGTTAAACTGGCTCATTTCACAGTGACCGTCTCACCCCGGAGTCTGAAAACCAAAACCCTGGGGCCCCACGAGTGCTTGCTCAGGTCACGAGGGGCCACTTCAAGCCTACATCTATCAGCCGTGTGCCGGCCGGCGCGAGGCCTGAGGACGTCTCACCTGTAGGCTGCAGGTGTCCACTGGTTGTCCGTCTCGGTGTACCGACAGCAGGCGAGCCCGTCCACTGCTCGGGTATCCCTCCTCCACGGCCAGGTGACACACCAACGACGCTGACTTCAGGTAGACGAGCACGCGCTGAGCAGGGTGCCAGTCAATGGCGAAACTGACATGCACAGGAGGGCTCAGGTCAGTTGTTCCGGTCACTGAGGTTTTCTAATCGATCAGATGCGATCAGGATGCTCACCTGGATCTCAGAGTCTGGATCTCCATCAGCAGGTCGGCCTGACCCGCAAAACTCTGCAGTGCCTCCAGCAGGGCGGCGCTCAGCTCAGCGCTTCGGCCCGACAAACAGTCCTGCACGAGGTCAGCGGCGCCCTCATTCACCTGAGTGTACGTGCGCACACACACACACGCGCGATTTTGTTAGGTCCTCACACCAGCCAAACATTACTGTCGTAGCTCCGCCCAGTCTGAGAAACGAGCACCCATGTGACTGTTGCCAGGATACAGTGAAAACTAAGCTCCACTGTCTTGCTCATAATTATCGTTGACATCACTGGGGGCGGTTCCTGGGAAGGTGGGCGTGGTCATTCAAAGAATCAAAAAAGACAGACGCTGCCAGATGGACGTCACAGTAAATTCAAAATGACGATCTGTCCTACTTCCTCTGCCTGGCACGAGCAGCCGTCACTTCCTGTGCTGGTCAGACATGTGAGATGTCACTGAATCGATTGACTGGCGGCAGCACCATCAAAGACATTTGGAAGCTGAAAGTTTAAAACTTAATCATCCTTACCTGCAGTCTGAAGCGGTCATTGTGGCTCCAGGTGACTGACAACCTCAGCGGCTCCAGCTCATTGGATGACGTGTCCCCACCAGTCGGAGGGCGGGGCTTCAGTTCCACACACAACTCTGATTGGCTGACAGAGAGCAGGTTGTTCTGTGTGACGTCCTGAACTGCCGCCATGTGCGCCTGCAGCCTGACAGATGGGCGAACAGGAAGAACAATCGGTGACCAATCAGGTTCACTCAGCCGGGATCATGTGACCTGACGATACTCACTGGTCTCTGTGACGCTGCCAGCTGAGCAGGTGAGCAAGCAGCGTTTCTGACTCTGCCCTCAGCTTAGTCAGCTGACCATCACATGCCTGCAATGCATTCTGGGCTTTTTGGAGAGACTCTTCCAGATGGTCGCAGTGCTCCTTCTGAAGGAGACGAGGAGGGAGGAGACAAGGAGACGTCCCATCTCTGTTCAGGCTGAAGTTTAAAATGAATGTGTGTGTGTGTGTGTGTGTGTGTGTGTGTATCTACCTTGTTGTGCAGCTGTTGCAGCAGCTGCTGGAGTGTGTGTCGTCTCTGGTGTGTTTGTGCGATTCTGTCCTGCAGCCTTATGAGCAGTGTTTCTGTCTCCTCCACGCTCGCCCTGCTCTCCACCTTCAGAGCCTTCCACCGACCTCGAGCCCCGCCCTCTGACCCACCCCCCACACACACACAGGTTAAAAACTAGTCATATATGATTGACAGGTGAGGAGTGAGTACAAACCTGTCAATCATGTCTGGCAAAACACTTAGATCTTTTCTAATGCAGTCTAGCTCAGTGTGTGTGTGTGTACCTGGCAGGGAGGGGCAGGGTTGTGTCAACAGTTGCTGGGTAGATTCCAAACCCTCCAGCAGAGACATCATGGAGTCCAGAACAAACAGCTGACGCCAGAGAACCTTCTGGGCACGCCTGCTGTCCTACACACACACACACACACACACACACACACATACACACACACACACATACACACACACAAAATTCCATGTTTTTAAAAATGCTTCAGTACTGTACACAGCATTGACAGATGATGATATCCGCTGTGATGTCATCATGATGCCAATCAGCCACCAACCATTAGGAAGAGCAGCGTCCCAGCTGCCTCGCCTGAGTCCAGCGGCTCCGGGTCACGGACTGGATCCAGGACAGACGGGTCACAGCGCCGCAGCACACTGACACACACACACACACACACACACACACACACACACACAGGAAGTTACTTCACAGGTGACAATCGTGAAGGTCAGTCACTGTTTTAATGGGAGAAAAAATAGATAATGATGTGACAGAGTTACACCTTCCCGCAGTGGTCAGATATGACGTCACGGAAGCGTGGCCTGGACTCATCAGATCGTCAGTAACTCGGCAGATTAATCTTAAACGATATCAGTCAATCAGTTGCCGATTAATCGATCGGCTTTGACAACAGCAGGCCGTTAGCTTTAGCGCCCAGGCTAACAGACGTCACCGCCGGTTAGTGTGGCGTTCCCGCGGCTTCCTGGAGGCTCCGCGCCCAACACTGCACGTCTACATGCTTTTCTGGCTCCATGAAGAACAGTTTAGAACGGATTTTTGATTCACTTACGCTCGAACTTCCGCCATTTCCTCACTCGATGGTTCAAACAGCCCGCACAACAGCACCGCGGACCCCGCTGATTGGCTGCGTAAAGATTACGTCATATCCGGGCCATCAAATACTGTTTTTTACACAAATCTTTATTGTACATGGTTTTGGATAACGCCTGACATTTCAGAGTCACGCTGGTTTCACTCTCACTTTATTAGAACAAACCCTCATTTTCCATTTATTTACAGGCCGGACGCCGCGGTGGACGAAACAATAAGAACAGAGGAGTCTTCACACTGCAGCAGCAGGGACTCTGAAAAGGTTAGCAGTGGGCGTGGTCTCGGCGGTGGGAGTGGTCTCAGGGGCAGGCCGGCATGTTGACACAGGGTTGAACCTGGAACTTCTGATCTCGAGGAAGATCGCCACAGTCGGTGATTGGGGTACCATGGAATGCTGCCTTCTTCTTCAGACGGCTAGTGACAGGACTATAACACACACACACACACACACACACACACACACACACACACACACACAGAGTCACCCATGACATCTCTCACCATCACTTGTCAGTCAACATTTAGGACTGACCAATCACAGCCGATCCCCGGTTGGGTCACACATGTGATCTATCAGCAGACTTTGATATGAATGAGACAGGAGCCTGATCGTCCCTCGTCAAAAACAATCAGGCTGGTAACTGGCGCTCGTCAAGTATGATGTCAC
>NC_141337.1:2192500-2312500 GCF_037954235.1 Aulostomus chinensis
CACACACACCAATGACATGCTTGAACAGTCATAAAGCAGGATGACAAACTGAGTTCACAGGGAACCATCTTCAGATCAGGACCTGGGGGTGTCGAATGAGGCAAGGCAGAGTCTAAGGGGGTGTAGCATGGTCTAAGGGGGTGTAGCATGGTCTAAGGGGGTGTAGCATGGTCTAAGGGGGTGTAGCATGGTCTAAGGGGAGGTAGCAGAGTCTAAGGGGAGGTAGCAGAGTCTAAGGGGAGGTAGCAGGGTCTAAGGGGGTGTAGCATGGTCTAAGGGGAGGTAGCAGAGTCTAAGGGGAGGTAGCAGAGTCTAAGGGGAGGTAGCAGGGTCTAAGGGGGTGTAGCAGGGTCTAAGGGGAGGTAGCAGAGTCTAAGGGGAGGTAGCAGGGTCTAAGGGGGTGTAGCATGGTCTAAGGGGAGGTAGCAGAGTCTAAGGGGAGGTAGCAGAGTCTAAGGGGAGGTAGCAGGGTCTAAGGGGAGGTGGCAGTCAAAACGAGCTGCTGTGTCATAAACCTGAACTCCGTCTGTTGTATAGCACAATGTCATGGGAGGTCCCCCGAGTCCAAAGGTGTGTGCAGGTGTGTACCGTCGCAGCAGGTGCCGGTGCATGGCTCCCACTGTAGTTTGTCCTCAGGATTTTCACACTCGTTTCGATTGACGCCGAAACACTTCCGGCTCTTCTGTCTCACTCCTTCGCCACACAGGACATTGCATGGTGACCACGCCGACCAGGGAGACCACGCCGGAGGACTGATCACACACCCACCACACATAATCACCCACAATGTAATTTCTCTGCCAACGGTGTGTGATGCTACTAGCAGTTAATGTAGCCGGCAGACACTAGCTCCCAGAAGAGATACTGGATGCTACGCTAACGCTACTTCAATCATGCTATCGTTCCTCTTTTCATGCTAACGTTATGCTTTTAATGCTCATGCTGCTCGCTTCATGCTGACATGACGTTGTAAAGCAGCTGTTACCCTTTTCAATGTCAACAATAGATTTTTAATGCTTAACCGTCAGGTTCTGGATAAGTGTGTGTGTGTGTGTGTGTGTGTGTGTGTGTGTGTGTGTGTGTGTGTGTGTGTGTACTGACCCGCAGGACTGACACACTCCATCTGTCGCCTGGTAACCATAATGAGGGTTCTGACAGCAGTTGTCTTCATCCACCTCTCCGATCTCCTTCCCACAATGACCCGATGTCTGGTTGAAGCTCTCATAACACTTCACACACTCTGCACACACACACACACACACACACACACACACACACACACAAACATCTTTATTGACAGATACTGTAGAGGACATATGACTGTAGTTACCCATTGTCGCGTGTGTGTACTGTTTGTGTATGTGTGTGTTTGTTTGAGTGTGCTTGTGTGTGTGTGTGTGTGTGTGTGTGTGTGTGTGTGTGTGTGTGTGTGTGTGTGCGCGCGCATGTGGGAGAGTCTAGGATTTCAACACTGGGTAATGTTTGTTGTCATTTCTGGTACATTTTCATGCTGTAAGAAATCTCATGAGTCAGAAGACTCTTCTCATTTGAGAAGTCTTCAGTTCAAGTTATGGGGATGAGAGGCGGGGCTTCAAGGCTCCTCCCCTGCGCCGACTCACTGTCGCCTCCTGAGGGAGAACATTGGTACTACCACACCAATAGTTCCTTGAGGCTCATCTTAACTTAGTCAGAGGCTGGTGTGGCTCAGAGGTGGAGTGGCTGTCAGGCAACTGAAGGGTCGCTGGTTCGATCCCCATGTCCCCAGTTCGATCCCCATGTCCCCCGGTGACCACGTCCAAGTGTCCTCTGATTCCTCCTTCCACCACAACAATACTGAACCCCTAATTGCTCCTGATGGGCTGGCGACCGGTCCAGGGTGAACCTTTCTCTCACTCAGCGTTAGCTAGGAGAGGCTCCACCCCCGCGACCCTGAGCAGATGCGCGTTCTAGCAAATAGCAAGGTGGAATCAATAGTTTTCAGTTTCATGAATTAAAAATCTTTATCTGTCCTGAAATCTCCGTGCCTTTAACCTGTCAGGACCGTCACGGGGGACACGATGAGCTGCAAGTCCTGATGTTGCACCACGTGTCATAAAACGCTGCCATCAAACTTCGGCTGTGATTTACTGCTGGGAACACGAAAACCACCTGGATCCCACAGGTGAAGAAGTTGAGTTGCGGGTCGCCAGTTCGATTCGTGTCCTTCCCAAAAGTCCCAGGCATTGTTGACACTCCACATTCCACGATTCCCCCCAAAATGAACAATATTCCCAATTTGTTTGGTAACCAGGCTCCTCAGTTGTCATTTTCAGACTAAAAGCAAAAAACAAAAACACGTCGCGGGACGAAGAGTGACAGTGAATTTTTCAGCAAACGTTTTTTTTAAGGTGTTACAGAACGTCACAACCCGGTGAGAGGCTCTTTAGGACACGAACTCGTGTTGAATAGGACACGGACGTTGGTACCCCGGATGAACGGACCTGCTCGCACTCACCTGAACGCGTCACGGAGACGAGCAGCACCAGGAGGACCTGCAGGAGTCGCATCGTCTCTCAACTTGCCTTGATTCTGGTGTCTCGAGGGTTGGGGTCCCAGGCGACTCGCACGAACCGCGAGGTGACCGGTAGTTGTTTTTCTTCTTTTTTTCGGTGGGGTGGGGGTGCGATTGACCAACTCCAGATCTTCCAGTAAAGTTCAATGACACGTGCTCGTGGGTTGAATTGAACAGGAACTCTGAAAAGTTTCGGTTTCTACTCAGAAATAAATCGTTGTTTTGGTTTACCGAAATTCTCGATTTGAGGTTTTAAACCTGAGGTCTGGGGACCTCCAGCAGTCCTTTTTTGTTTAACTATTTTTGACACGTAAATGATTAAAACCAAAAAGTTAAGTAACTTCTGTCTATTCCACTCATTTTCTTTGTGATATTTGAGAGAAAATGTTTTTATTTCCACACCAATACGGTTTCTGAAGACTGTGGAGCCCCGGGCGAAGGACCTCAACATGACCTGGGGTTTGAACGCGTCATCGAGCTGCAGAAATCATGACTTCAATTTTAAAAAGTGAACCAAGAGGACGTTTCGGAACGTTAATAATAATCCCCAGCAGTTGTGGCGTCCTGTGAGAACGTCAACGCAGCTCCTCCAGCGTCAGTGGTTAAACAGGAAACAGGACAGACAGAAGCCCCGCCCACACTGGTTTATTAACAGCTGACTGCACGAAAACACAGTTTTTCACCAGAGATGATTATCACTTCACGTCTCCTCGCCCTCTTCAGTGTGCAGAGTCAAACCTCCTTCGGCGTTATGACATCATGAAAGTCCCTGCAGGGTGTTCCAGTGTTCCCAGTCTCCGCTGGGACAATACCCACTCAAGTCCGTAAAACTCCTGTTCATCCAATGAAGCGTCAGGGTCCTTTGACATCATCAACTGGATGATGTCATTCAGTAGTAATCACTTTTTTTTTTTTGGTAAATGACACGTCAGGTCAGCTGGTCGCCTCCAGGATCCTCCTACTTCCTGTTTCTCACCAGCACGCCGCCCAGCTCTTCTTTTGTGGCACGCCAGCTGCTCGCCGAGTGTTGACGCCTCGTTATATTTGAAAAGTTTTGGATTCAGAGACAAAACATGCGACAGAGGTTTTTCTCTGACGTTAAAAAAATAGTTGCAGTTCAATTTTCTGGTTCTTTGCCCTTCAACTCGCTCATAGATTCATGATTCCGTCGTCTACGCACAAGATGGCCGAAACCTCTCCCTCTTGTTTAGACTCCAGCTCAGCTGGTGTGGTCATAGTGTGGACAGATGGCCACGGCGGTCTCCGGTCCCTTCAATTAAAACATTTTTTTGACGGACGACTCCAGATGTCTCATGTCACTTCCTGGTGTTGTGGCGTGAAAATGTGAGCCTGCGCCCGCCACCAGTGACATCACGAGACAGAACATTGCTTCTGCAGTGTTCAATCAGCGTGTTTGTTTCGAAAGAGGCGTGACCTCACCATCCTGCACCGCCATGTTTCTACAGACAACCGCGACAGACAAACTTAACCCTTTCTTTGTCTTTTTAAACTGAATTTGCATCGCAGGACTCGGTGGCAAACAGGGTTGGCGACGGAGGGCGGCAGACGTAAACGTGCGCGTGAATCAGAGACATCAAAGAAGCAAAACATTATCACTGATGGGGATGAAGGAGTTCGACACGTCACTGCTGGATGCCGCCAGGTCTCCCAATCGCTGGCTTGAATTTCAGAACCCCTCAAAACTTTATTCAGCGGTGGGAAGTCGAACGGGCGGCCGCGGCGTCTCCCGGTTGCTGTGTTGATCCAAATTTCAACGTGCTTCCACATTGTCAGGATCCCGGAGGCAACGAACTCTCGTCCTCAGACGTCGACACATTTAGCGTCCTCGCAAACAAGTCCAGCTGCTCAATGATGACATCAAGAGGGAGGCGGAGTCTCCACATCCCCTTACCCTCCCCTGTTGACTCCCTGTGAGCCAATCAGAGAGCCCGGAGGAGGGTGGATCATCTGAAACCCGCCCGGATACAGAGCTGTGCGTAGGGAGCTGATTGGCTGCAGTCAGTCTGGATGTTTGAGTGTCCGAAGAAGAAAAAGACAGAAAATAACTGGAGGGAAGACAAGAGATGACAGTCAGATTGTGACATCACAGTGATGTCATTCATGGTTCAGCTCGTTATTCTACTCAGGCAGGATTCAGAGACAGAAAAAAAAGGAATTTGTAAAATCTGAAGTTTAGTTTGCAAATTGAAAACCTTTGCTCTGTGCTCACCGTCGTCATACAGAAATCAAAGAAAGACGGAGAGCACAACGTCCACACTGCCATCTTTTTTTTAATTGCAAGTCAAAAGAATTCGTCATCGTTTTAAAGTTTCATTTGCAAATCAAAAACTTTTGGTTTTTGCAAAACAGTTTGATTTGATGAAAACGGAACTTTAAGATAATGAAAACAAATCGTTTGACTCTCAATTAAACAGAACACTTAATAAAGACACTCATCAGCCTCCGTAGCTCCCACGGCGATGACTCACTTTAACCCTTCAGGCTCCTCTGCTACGTTTGTGACTCGACGGCCGGCGGCCCGCTGGGCTCAGCCCATCGCTCCTTCAGTGACGGGCTGATCTCCTCCTCGGGGTCGTAGTAGTAGAACTTCCTCAGGTAGGCGATCAGAGGCCTGCAGCAGGAAACATGACCATGAAGAGCAGGAAATACAGCTCACGTGAAGGTTGAGGACGCCTCAGTGTCCATCAACACATCAACAGTGTTTGATGAAGTCGGAGTCCAGTCTTGACGTCATGTCAACCTCGCAAGTGCGGCGGTCTTACGTGGGCAGCGGCAGCTCCTGGATGTGGTCAATGCGGACCAGCTGTCGGATGCAGAAGCGACAGAGATGCTGTAGAGACTTGACGCTGCTGAACCTGGAGACGGGATACAGGAGCTGGACCGGCGTAGGGGGCAGACCTGGATCACGAGACACCGCATACAACTTTATTAACCGTGTCATCAAGAGACAGACGGAGACAAACATGAAGACAGACAGACAGACGAGGACAGACAGAACAAGGGCAGCTGATTGGTTACCGGGGACTCTGGAGCGCAGGAAGTAGAGGAACTTTCCATTCTTGGAATGCATGATGGCTCGTTCGATGAACTCGACAACTGAGTGACATCGGTCCTCAAACTTGGGATGACACCAGAGACTGAAAGTTCCTGCAGGACGACAGGTGACCAATCAGAGCAGATGTCAGTCATGATCAACTCGTGCTTGAAAAGAACCAGAGAGACAAGTGACCAATATGTGAGAGCGCACCAGACCAGAGCAGCGAATATTACGAGCCGGTCTCACATGTCACCACAGCTGCAGAGTGGACAGGACAATAAACTACCGTTGATTGTCCAGACTTCCTAGATAAACCTCTGACACTTCCAGGATCAACCTCTGACACTTCCTGGACCAACCTCTGACACTTCCTGGATCAACCTCTGACACTTCCAGGATCAACCTCTGACACTTCCTGGACCAACCTCTGACACTTCCTGGATCAACCTCTGACACTTCCTGGACCAACCTCTGACACTTCCAGGATCAACCTCTGACACTTCCAGGATCAACCTCTGACACTTCCTGGATCAACCTCTGACACTTCCAGGATCAACCTCTGACACTTCCTGGACCAACCTCTGACACTTCCTGGACCAACCTCTGACACTTCCTGGACCAACCTCTGACACTTCCAGGATCAACCTCTGACACTTCCTGGACCAACCTCTGACACTTCCTGGATCAACCTCTGACACTTCCTGGATCAACCTCTGACACTTCCTGGATCAACCTCTGACACTTCCTGGACCAACCTCTGACACTTCCAGGATCAACCTCTGACACTTCCAGGATCAACCTCTGACACTTCCAGGATCAACCTCAGGCACTTCCTGGATCAACCTCAGGCACTTCCTGGATGGGGGTGGCACGGTGGAGCAGTGGTCCTCACGGTGGCCCCCCAGCAAGAAGGTTGTGGGTGGAGCCCCGTCTGGAGCATGGGGTCTTTCTGGGTGAGTCTCCATGTTCTCCCTGTTCCTGCTGGGTTCTCTCTGGTACTCCAGCTTCCTCCACAGTCCAAAGACATCAAGAGGGACCAGGTTAATCCAGACTCTAAATTGACCGTAGGCGTGGCTGGGAGAGCCAATGGTTGTCTGTCTCTATGTGTTGGCCCTGCCATGGACTGGTGACCTGTCCAGGGGGAAGGCTGCTGGGATAGGCTCCACCCCCACCACCCTCAACAGGAGGAGAGGGGGAACATGGAGGGAGGAATGGAGGGATGAATGGATGGATGATGGATGGAGGGATGGATGATGGATGGAGGGATGAATGAATGGATGGATGGGTGGGTGGATGAACCTCATTCTGTGTCTTTCTACCAGTCAGATTATTTGCTTCCCTGCTGTGTTATGATGCAATTCTGTCCGTTTCCATGGTTACAATGAAAATAAGCGTGGTGTGTGTGTGTGTGTGTGTGTGTGTGTGCGCGTGCACGTGAGTGTTTTACCTCGGTAGTGCTCCATACGCGTGTGGTGTGTGACACCCTGTGACCTGAAGCTCAGACTCAGGATGTAACGAGGGTCCGAACTGTCCCGAACCAGGAAGGATCCATCTGGTTTCCCTTTCAGCTTCATCTCTGCATCCTCCCAGTTCATGGGCCCCCAGTACCACCCACACTGAAAACACACACACAGTTGTGCACTGGACGATTTCATTTTCGACTGTAGTTGAAGAGCTTTAATTGCATGAGTTGATAAGTGACGGCAACTTCACCACTGAGGTTCTGTTTTGAGTCAACAAACCTTTTCCAGCTCTCGAAGGCTGGTGGCGAAGCTGCTGGCATCGGGTCGGCTGAGGGGGCAACGGGGGGCGAGTCGGGGCGGGAGGTGCTGTCCGTCAGGTCGTAACGGGATGGGTCTGGGTAACCCTCGCAGGAAGGTGTCTGGACAACATGACCGAGACATTTTCACACGCTGACATGAATGCGCTTGCTAGACACGAGCACATGACACAGACAAAATAATCATCTAGCCGTCTCGTTCTCTTGTCTCAAAGACGGCGTTGTGTCCGGGTCGTTGACATCATCACAGCCGTCTCAGGGACTGAGTCTGGCTGATATTCGCGTCCGCCATCGGTTTGACCACAATTTACATTCAATAAACTGTTGAAATCAACATGTTATGTTTTTTTTCCCAGCATCAATTTGATCAAAGAATGAATCAAGGGACTGTCAGGTCTGTTGCCATGACAACGTGCCAACCGATTTTAAAATGCTAGTTTTCTGAATGGGGTTCTGATCAGTTGCTCGACCAGAGGCTGGATGCAGCGGTCCAGACTGAGTCGGCGCCGGACCCGTGACTTTGTGTTTGGACGGAACCGAGAGGAAAACAACTTTGAGGCAAATGAGAAACGCAGCAGCGTGAGAGTCACCGTTGAGGCTCAGGCTGTGCTGGATGGTGCTGAGGGAGGGGGGGAGAGCCAGGGGCCGGGGGGGCAGGGACTGCATTGACGCCCCCACTCCACGCTCCAGGAATGGACCCTGCTGCTGAGGAGGACCCCCGAAATCATCTGACAACAAGAACAGAAGAACAGGATGAGACAAAGTAGAGAAAACCACCAAAGAAGAAGAGAGAGGAAGAACAAAGGGAGAACAGGACAGAGAACAGGACAGAGAACAGGATAACAGAGGAAGACCGGAGAAGAAGAAGAGAGGAAGAGGAAGTACCGAGCAGACTGAGGCTCCGTCTGGGCGGAGGAGGAGGAGTCGGGGGGTGAAGACAGTTCCCCCCCCTCCGAGAAATATCCACATCAACCAGAGACACCGTCTCACCTACACACACACACACACAGGAAAAGGAAAAGAAAAGAAGAAGGAAACACAGAAGAAGAAGGTCAATCCATCGTCCCATCAGAACGTCCACACAACTCTCTCTCTCTCTCCCCCTCCCTCCCTCCTTACCGGTGAAGGGGGGTGTGGCCACCGGGGAGAAGGCACTGTGAGGTCGGGACACCTGCAGCCTGATGGAGGAAAAGGAGAATGCCGGTTTTATTCGGGTGTGCCTACCTCTGCCACCGCTGGTAAACGTGTGGTGGCGGGTGACCTCACTTGACTCCGGCAGCAACCTGACAATTCTCACACGACCCTGAGACCTGAAACTCCAGCGACGCCCCCCTACGGCGGTCCGAGCTTTGACCCGTCCAGACAACAGCGTCTTCTCTGGTAACGGGTCAGAGCCAGGACTTCTGCTCGGTCCTGATGTGACACCGCAAACGCAGCCAAATGTTTCTGGCTTTCTGTTTTTGTTCTGAGCAGAGATTTCTGGGTACGTGACATCACTGTGGCGTTCGTCAGGATAATTACCATTGTTGTTTCCTCCCAGCAGCTCGTCAACAAAGAGTTCTTGAAAAAAAAATCTTTCAGCTTAAAATCGACCCGTTTGTTCCAATTAAAATCAGCTGATTTGTTTCTGTTGTGACGGGACATCAACACCCCCCCCCCCACGTGTCACCAACACTGTTGCTATGGAGACCAGCTCTGCTCTAGAAGAACGTGTCAGGTGAAGTGATGGCATCGCCACAGCAACAGCACCCAAACTGCAAGGTTGCTAATTGCCATGACAACAGCTGCAAAAAAAGTTGAGCAGCAGCCACCCTGAACTTTGTTGAGCTGTTTATATTTAGAGTGGACGGGACAACAGGAACGCCGTAAACAGCTCCAGGACGCCGCCGCTGATGAAATGATGATGATGAAGAACAGGAAGTCAGTTTTCAGTCAGGGCAGCGAAGCCTCATTCGCAATCACGCACCACAACAGACGGACTGTTGGCAGGTACGAAGCAAACAGCGGATTCGCCTGAGCGGTGCTGTACCGTGACCGCCGAGCGACGCTCACCAAGATCCACATCAGCGCCACACGAGAGTGATCCACCGCCATGAGTCACCGCTGTGTTTCCGCACCTCTTAACTTGTTTGCACCATTTTCTGATTGTTGTCCAATCAGACAGTCGTGAGGCAGCCCAGTGAATCACAACAACAATAAGAGTCATGATCCTGAGACGCTCACGTGCTTCAAATCTGCTCCAATGTCTTTTTGAGTGTTTGTGATTGGATGTTTGCCCCCACTCCCCTGGGGGGTCATGGCTCTTACCTGCCGTCCTCGGCGTTGCTGCAGGTGGACCCCCACACATCCAGCAGACTCCCCCCTGATGAGGTGGAAGACGCCAGCGATGGTCTCTTATCCAGGAGCCCCCCCGAGCCGCCACTGGAGCTCTTGGTCCTGAACAGCTTGCTGAGCCGGACCTTCAGGGACCCTCCTTTCCTGGACTTCCCCCTGGGTGTTTTCTCACCCTCCCTCCCTCCTCCCACGTCCGCTTCCAGGACGACCAGAGGTGAGGCTGAACGCCCAGCCCCTGCCGAGGCTACACCCAGTTTGGGGGTAGTGGCCCGGCTCTGGGGCTGGGAGCGTGACTGGTGTTGATGCTGTGGGCGAGACCTTGGGTCGGCGACGGAGAACAGGGAGGCATCAGGGGAGGCTTGCAGCCCACGGAGGGCCGGGGTTGCCTGGGGGGCCTGTGGGCGGACGGGGGAATAAGAGCAGGACCCCGGGGTGGTTAGGGGGGGGCAGGGATCTCCACAGGGGGTGAGAGACACTGCAGCACCCAGGACAGCAAGCGAGGACCGGCAGCTCTGATCAGTGCAGACCCCCGCCTCCTCTGCTAGTCTGTGGACCTGCTGCATCAGACCACTCAGAGTCCCGCTGGAGAACACAGGTCCCGTCCCCCCGCATGTCCCTGCTCCCCCAACCCCACCTACCAGCTCTCCTTTCTCCACTTCTGCAACATCCCTGTCCTGACCCTCTCCCAGTCGTCCTACCTCCTCAGACCCCAGACCTTCCAGGACCAGCAGGGCGTCACTGGTCTCACTTGGGTCCTCGCCGGGCCCCATGCCGCCCGTCCCCGAGGCCAGGAGACAGGAGCACCGAGGGAGGGGGAGCACCATCTCGTCCCCCCCTCCACCTCCCTCCTTAGCCAGAGCCACTACAGGGTCCTTATCCCCAGCAGGGCAGTCCTTCCTGGGCTCCAGCAGGCCCAGACGCAGGGCTTGGTCCAGCAGGCCCGGGGGCCATTTAGCTAGCCGGTCTGTTAGCAGGCGGTGTCGGTGGCACAGGACCGACCCGGATTCAGTGTCCAGAGCCGAGACACCCTGTGGAGTCTGGGATCCGTCAGACCCTTTTGCCAGTCTAAGGACCGGGTGCCACTGGAGGTGCTGTGGCTGCAGGTTTTCCTCTGCAGAAGGGATACAGTGACGGTTCTGGTCTTTCCCACCTCCAGGTCGGGGACCAGCTGTTGTGCTACCAGGTCCAGTTCCTGCCACTGGGTCTACCTGGTGTCTCTGTCTCTCTGCCTCCTCCTGCAGGAACCCCGGAGGAGGCTGCTCCAGCCCGCACTCTAGGATCCGGTCGCTGGACCGCAGCAGGTTCTGGAACACCATCAGCTGCGCTTTAGAGCCGTGGCCCCCAGAGCCGTGTCCGTGCGGCACCGGGAAGTCCACGAAACGCTGGGCCGCTACAGCGAAGTCTTCTGGCGGTGGAGGAGACAGCGGCGCCTCGGAGCCCGGGGGGGCCTGCGTCAGCACCAACCCGCCATCAAGCTCGCCTTTACCGGGGAGAGGCGAGCTGTAGTGCGGGGAGGCTGAGCCGAGGCCTGGCGAGGGGCCGCCAGAGTCCAGCTCGAAACCGCCGCTGTGACCCAGCACAGCCTTGACGGGTCCGAACCCGCCGCCTCCGGTCATCAGGTCGTCGGGCTCGTCCAGCCGGTCGTACTCGGCCGCGGACACCAGGCGCATCAAGACGAAGTCCGGAGACATTTCCTGTTGCGCGTCATTCATCATGACAAGCTAACGTTAGCTCGCTCGGCTAAACGGGCTCTTACATAACAGCTGCGGAGCTAACGACGGCTAGCTGCGGCATCCTTCCCGCTAGGCTAACCGGGCCATCCGACGGAGGACCGACCGACAGCCATATTAAGTCCGGACCGGTTCGTGAGGCTAACGGTTCCGCAGAACACTGCTTAATGACGTCAGAACATGAACGGACATAAGAAACGGCCCGGTGCTGCCGTTCGGTAAGCTAGCCGTTAGCCTCCTACCGACTCATCCTCCGGTATAACAACATGGACGATGACGGGAGGCGCGCGAGGCGGCTGCGCAGCGGCGGCATCAATAATTGATCCGTGATTGATAACGGAGGCGCGTGCACGACATGCTCGCCAAGTACCGGGGGCTTCCGTGCTGCGCGCGCGCGTGTAACAGCTCGAGGCAGTGGTACGTTTTCTGACTTGACACCCCCCCCCCCCCATATCTTTTAGAAAAACATTTCTCTCCGTCTCCAAATGTCTGTTTACAGATGTTGTTGTTGTTTGTGCTGACTTGCTAATTTTCCACGAAAATATTTTTCCCAATAAAAGAAAAAACATCAGGAAAATAACAAAAACAGTAAGACGTGTTGTGAATGTAGGAACATATTCCTATCTGGACAAAAATAAACTTTTATATATTGATGTATTATGTACAAATGAATGAAAGTAGCCATCTTTTGCCCCCCACCACAGTTCCTGGTTAATGTGAACCCGGTCCATATCGCTGTGTTGGACTAGCCATGTGGTTTTGTTGTTACAGGAACTGGAACGTGGGGGGGGGGGGGCAAGAAAAGTGAAAACAAGACGTGTGCGTCCCGCTTGTCACGTGACTTATCAAAGCGTTTCCGACAGTGATGCTTCAGGGCGAATTTGACCCACACAAAGGAAACTGGTACCGCAAAAAAAGCAAATGAAAAGCCATTCGCTGCGAGCAGGGTTCGAACCTGCGCGGGGAGACCCCATTGGATTTCAAGTCCAACGCCTTAACCACTCGGCCATCACAGCCATTCATTATTGTGTCGTCAATATTTTAATTAAATCTGGTACAGTCAAATAGGTGCGTTGGGAAAAAAAAGTGACAAACCTCCTGTAGTGTATAACTGCATTTGAGGACTCGATCACTTGATAAACATAAAAAGAAAATCACATGAACACAATCTTAGGTTAGTTTGAATTTTGTTGCCATGGTAACAATCATTACTTTCCATCTGAAGCACACTTATGGGCTTTTCCTAATAAAGTCCGAACGTACTGACACAGTTCCAAACTCCTTCATGAACTAACTGCCCTCCACTGAATGGTCCTAATGGTGTCGAGCCTTTGTTAGGATGGTGGTGCAGTGGCCAACACTGTCGCCTCACAGCAAAACCGTTCCGGGTTCGAGTCCCGGTTTGCGATTTTTCTGCATGTCTCCATGTTCTCCCCGTGTCTGCGTGGGTTGTCGCTGGTACTCCAGCTTCCTCCCACCATCCAAAGACATGCAATTGGGGACTAGGCTGATTGATACTCTAAATCAGGAGTGTCCAAACTGGTCCAGTCAGGGCCGGTGTGGCTGCAGGTTTTCATTCCAACCAAGCAAAAGCAACACCTGATCCAAGAAATGAGCTGTGTGGACACAGCTTAGCTGATTTAAGTTGAATCAGGTGTTGCTTTTGCTCAGGTGGAATGAAAACCTGCAGCCACACCGGCCCTGACTGGACCAGTTTGGACACCCTGCTCTAAATTGACCGTAGGTGTGAATGTGAGTGTGAGTGGTTGTTCGTCTCTCTATGTTGGCCCTGCGATGGACTGGTGACCTGTTCAGGGTGAACCCGCCTCTTGCCCGTTGACGCTGGAACAGGCTCCAGCCCCCCACAACCCTTAATGTGTAGGAATAAGCGGAAGACGATGGATGGATACCAGTTATAGTGAAGAAAATCACCATTAAACGAGTGCAGCTGGTGAAGTTACTCTACGCACCAGACAGTTACACAGAACTTTTCTGTTGGTTGTGAAAAAATTTTGTTTACTTAATTAACGGGGACACATGGCACCAATTCCATAAAGACCAAACTTAAACAGAGCTGAGGTGTCCCCTCTTATTTCACACCTTTATTTTATTAAACTCCAAGTTAAAGGCAAAGTCTCTTTGGAGTGTGTTGGTGTTTGTATAAGCAGCAACAGGACACACTGGTACAATATAAACTTTATTAGCTCACTAAAGTTGAAGAAATAAAAAGCAGGATGTCGCAGTAATTCAGGTTCATCATATCAACACAGGAAGTAGATTCTCCCAACAGCCGCCAACAAAGTAAAAGCCCCCCTCAGACAGATTCAAAACCGCCTTTTGAGGCGACTCAATGCCAGGAGGATCCAGATGCAGTGGCGAGGCAGCACTGAGCATGCTCGCAGGCTTCTGCAGTGTCTCACACCAAAGAGCTCCCTGTGACGAGGAGCAACTGCGAGCTGCAACCAAAAAAGCAAAGTATTTACCCCCCCCCCCCCCCCAAAAAATCAGTTCTTGGTGGTGTTGAGTAATCAAACAGTGGGAGGCAGCCACTGAACTGAGGGTCAAAGTTCAGCTTCCAATCAGGTTGAGTCCTTAGGTCATGAGTCCGACAGACGAGCGACTGCGAGGGGAATGTTTCACAACGTTTTATTTTCAACAGCATGGAAAAATAGAACCTTTACAAACGTCTCAATTCTCTGAATTATGAAACACACGTGAGTGACCCTCTCCCAAACCACGTGCAGCTCCGCCTACTTTCCTTTTGGCACTCACTCGGAGGTTTCCTCAAGTGTTATGTCGGTTGGTGCTTTTATTGTGAAGGAATTTAGTGCTGGAGTTGTTTGGGTGCGACGGGACAGGCGCCGTCGTCCTGTCCGATCTCTGTCGCCATTTCATCATCAGTCCGCTACCTCAGAGTGCTTGAGGAAGAAAATAAGAGCAACAAAAAGTTTCAATCCGATTCCACAAAAGTCTTTGATTTTCTCATCGTTTTACCCCCCCGCCCACGTGAGGGCGGCGGGCGGTGACGTCAGCGTCGTGTTGGAGATGTTGGAGCGCTCGGCTACAGCAAGAGAGGTGGGGGGAGGGAGGGCGAGTCTGTTCAAGGGAAGAGGGGGAGTCAAGAGTCCAGTCCACAGGCTGTCGGGGGGGGGGGCCTGCTGGAACTGAAGGTGGTGATGTCATCATCTCTCTCACACACAGACACTCATCTCATCATTCAATTCAGTCGCCTTTGACCGCCGGCAACGCGTCGCCAGGCAGAAGACTTCATCCAGTGGGCCAAATTGTCCTCAACGTCCAGACGTCCATCGCACATCGAATCGCTGCCACCGCCGCATCTTAAAGATAAGACAGGAGTCATCGGGATCGAACACACCCTTTTAAATAACCAATCAGCAATCATCACCATGGCAACATCTGGCAGGAAATGGTGAGAAGCCTCTGTCTCAGTGCCAGTGGCCCAAAGCCTCAGCTGTTCTCACCGCTACGAGTGAAGGCAGCAATCGGATCGTCAGAACACTTTGAATGCGAGGGTGTTGGCCAATTCATGGAGGTTAAGTGTGGTTGTTGACATCACTGTTGGGCCTGACCCAGACGAGTGAGTGTGTGTGCGTGTGTGCGCTAGAGTGTGAGTATGTGTACCAGGCCTGGCTCTTCAGCTTGCGTAGCTCCTTTGTTGCCCAGGTGGCCAGTGTCTTGGTCTTGTTGGTCTTGGAGCGCCGTCCCTCCGTCAGCAGGTCATTGATGAGTGGACGAACCTCCACCAACTTCATGACGTCTTTACCGAAGGCCGTGCACAGGTCGCTGAAAACACACACACGTTACTACCCTGTTGAATAGTTCGTATTTGAATGCGTACGTAATGACGCAGCCATCTCCAGGTGGCCCTGTTGGCGATTGCTTCTCACCCAATGAGACCGGCGGCGTTGGCCACCACGCCATCAGAGTGATCTTCATCCTCGGCAATGTGATGGATGAAAGAGAGGATGAACTCCACACGAGGCTGCACCAACATGACATCAGCTGACCAGCAGACAGGGAATGAGGACGAATATTGGAGAAAATGAGGAGAGAAAATCAGCAGGAGGCAGAAAACAAAACTGGTTTACACACTAAAAAGTCACATGGTTTTTGTGTGTGTGTGTGTGTGTGTGTGTGTTTGTTGGGTCCCGCAAAACCAGGAAGCCGTCAGTATTTTTGGCAGCAGCCAGAAGCTTACTGGGTGAAAAAGACCCCAATTTCTCTGTGACATCGTAAAATCTTCCCGCAAGACTGAAGACAGGAAGAGGAACCGACGTCACCTGATCAAAGCACGAGGTCACATGGCAGGCGTGTTGTCTTACGGTGGACATTTTCCTGGTCGCCCTTCAGGCCCTGGATGATCCCGGTGTACGCCTCTAGACAGCCTTCCCGCAGCTCATTCAGGTAGTCCACCATGTCGTAGTCCGTCTACACAACCAGAGATCGGAGTGTGAAACCAGGTTTCATGTCTGTTCTTCTCTTCCGCCTCCTGACAGAAGCTTCCGGATCGTTAGCTGCTAAATGCTACGCCACCGAGACCAGCGAATGGTTACCCAACTACGCTGTATTCAGCTCAGTAACACTCGTCGAAGACGAGCAAGCTGACCATCAACTTGACGATATCAGCTGATTTTAGTTTATCAATAACTGATCAATAGATGATGGAAGGAAACAGCTGGAGGTCTCAGGTAAGCTTGGTTGTTTACATCACGGTCAGCGTGGTGCATGAGGGATCGTCACGGACCTCGATCAATCACTACCATCTATTGTGTCATTGACCGTCACTTGAGCTGCTTCCTCACTTTACTGGACGGATCCTAAAACTGTCTGAGATCAGTGATCAGCAGTGATCAATAGGAGCGATCAATAGTCACCTTGTCCACCTGTGCCTGTGAGGCCTGCTGCAGCGTGTCCAGGACGATGTCCAGATATTTCTTAAACTCTCCCCCGATGGCCAGAGCGATGTCCCCGAACGCCGAGAGGATCTGAGGCTTCACTGACCGGTGGACGTTCTCGTTCTGTCAAGTTCAGGGGGAAGAAAGGAACAACGACAGAGGGGATTGTGGGTAAAAACTCTGGTTTCTATAGACATGCTGAGACGATGGAAGTCATGACGGCGTGCAGGATTATTTAGGTGACAGCAGCACGACCGCCATCCACCCAACCAAAGACACTTCCTGATTAAGTGACTTCCTGTTGTTGGTTCACTTCTCACTCGATCACTCGTTTGACCCATCAGATCTGCAGGAGCGCCATCTACAGGACAAGAAACTTCGACGGCGCTCGGAAGCTGATGTCACTCAAACGCCCGACGAATCAAACAAGAGGTCATAAACGACACACTGAACTCAGGGTGACTGATGACAGTGATGGCGCCGAGGCAGAGCTCTGAGACGCAGAGTCAGTTTTCACGTCGCGATGACGACGCTGTTCTTAGTTTGTTTTGTGTGAACAAGTAAAGAAACAGAAGAGTCGTTTCTACCTGATAATCTCTGGCCAATAATCCGATCAATGAGGCTTCCCAATCACGCCACAGTAGACATGCAAGTGTCTGACTTTGTTTGTTGGCGGATAAACGCGTCGCCAACACGTTTGAAACACTTATTTGATTGAGAGACACTAACGCCAGCAGTGCGAACACGCCAGCAGTGCGAACACGCCAGCAGTGCGAACACGCCAGCAGTGCGAACACGCCAGCAGTGGTCTCTGGTTCTGTGGTTCGAGACCGCCAGCGTTCTTCTTCAAGGAAATTGAAGGTCATCAAACAAGATGGACGCTGGTGCTGTGGAGGTCTCAGGTCATCGTGGTTGTTTACATCACAGTCAGCGTGGTGCATGAGTTCTCATCACGGACCTCACACAGAAACACACAACTGATGAGGTCAGAGGAAGGGAAGTGGCCTCACCCCGAGGTTCTCCAGCAGCAGCTGCATGATCTCATCACAGTACGGCAGGATGTTGGTCATCAGAGCCCGGCAGAGGTCACACACCAGCCCCACCGCCGCCAGACACACCTGCAACACCATTGGCACATCAGTAACAGACAGGACACTGCCACTGGCTGCTGGGTCATGTGACCTCAGTGCGGAGACGGCAGGACGAGCTGCTCAAGTCTGATTGTGTCTCACATAAATGAGACCTGAAGAAACATGAATCAACACCTGATGTTTGGATGAAGTCGCCTACCTGATACTCGGCGTAGTTCTTCAGTCCAATGGCGAGGAACGGCTTGAAGGCATCCATGTACTTCTGGAAATCGCTGCCCAGAACTGGAAGAGCAGATGACACAGTTGTCAGAGCAGCTCAGGAAGACGCCGCCACGCAGGCGAACACCAGCATCTACTCTGGCATGTTGTTCCTACCTTCCACCAGCGTGGACACAGCCATCAGAGCGTCCTCCTGCACGCACCCGGAGCCTGCTGTGCTCTGGAACATCCTCAACAGAGACGCCATAACCACGTCGGAGATCTGTAAGGCGTCCTGGTGCTGCACTTTACGGAGGACGTTCTGGAAGAGAACAGAGAGCCGTCAAATGACAAGCAAGAAGCGGGCAGATGGATGATTGACAGCTGGGGCCTATCTCACCTGCAGCGTAGCACACAGCAGCGACTGGAGGTCATTAAACTGGATTCTGTCTGAAGTGCTCTGGATGTGGGACTGTGGACAGGAAGTGACATCATTGCACCAGAAGCAACAGACGCGCAAGTCACAATTACACTAAGAGATATCTCCCTACAGCAGGTCTTAAAGGGAAAGTTCATCCACCAATCACAGCTAATGGAAGGTCAGGTGGACGTCTGTCAAAAACCTGGATTACCTCCGACCAGCAGTACGGAAACATTGAAAGTGAGATTTTTTATTTTTATTTTTTAGTGTTTGATAATTGGTCTCCGAGTTTACGGTCACACGTTGACTGACAAACTCCAGCGGCGCTTGAGGACTTAACGAGCTTCACCGACCGCCCATCGCTTCGAGGGTCAGAGGACAATGATTTCATTTTCAGGGAACTGTCCCTTTGAAGTGGGAGTTCCAGGGTTCCTCTCACCTCCATCTGCAGGACCTGCTGCAGTCTCTCCATGATGACGAGGGTGGTCTTCTGCACCGCCGGGTAACAGTCCTTGGCGCTGTTCTTCACTATCTCCATCAAGGCCTCATAGGCGGCCGAGCGAAGGTTGTTCTGGTGGCCGTCGGGTCTGACAACACACACACACACGTTCTGAACTTTCCTTTTTGGTTCAGTGAAACACTTGACAGTTAAGACAGGAAGCTGTGTGTGTGTGTGTGTGTGTGTGTGTGTGCGCGTGTGTGTGTGTGTGGGGGGGGGGGGGTCACCTGTCAGTAGTCTCCAGCAGCTTCTGGACAATGATCTCAAAGGAAGTGGACAGGCAGTAGGTGCTGGGTTCTTCCTGGTCCTCAGCGGCGTCCGTGGCCTCGTATGCAGCTTCAGCCAGAGAGGAGAAGGCCTGACAGGACAAACGACACGTTTAACCATCGGTCCATCAGCTGATCGACCTGTAATTCAACTGTTCGGGTCTTGAGTTCATGCGCTACAACACACCCATGTGTTGCTGCGAATCTTCACACAGCGGACTGTGAAATGCTGCTACGCGTGATCCCGACTCACCCAACAGATGTTAGACGCCACTCTAGGCTCAGCCTCCAGGCCCTGGATCAGACACTGCAGCAGGGGCGACAGGTAAACCTCATTGATGGCAGCCTCCGGCAGCAGCTCGCAGATCCTTCCTACCGTCCACGCTGTGGTGTCCCTCACCACCACGCTGGGGTCCTTCATCAGTTCAATCAGGGTGGGCATTGCCTTGAAGGTGGGGGGAATACAGAGACCTGCTATTACCCTTCAACGGCATTAACGGTTCACCTCCAGCAGAGAAACTGGTCAACAGAGAGACTGTGTTAGCAATAACAGTAGCAACTAATGTAGCCTGGGTGGGTTCTAGATACCCTGTTGGTAAACATGAAGTTCCGCTGATCAAGCATGCAAATGTCCTCAGCCACTCAGCGGGACGCTGCCTCACCTGGATGACGAGGGGCTTCAGTTGGTTAAGTTCAGGTCCTTCCAAGATGGAGCCGAAGGCCATGACGGAGGCATCGCGGTAGCGCCAGTCAGGATTTTTGATGTGCTCTTTGATAAAGGGAAGAACGTGAGGAACCACATCGTCCTCGCAGCAGGTGGCCAGCAGCATCAGACACACGCCCGCAGCCTTACAGGGGTTCCAGTCATCGTCATCGTCATTCTCGTCCTGCAGAACGTCAACAGTCAGACCTCACAGCGTCATGTGACCTCACATTTTCAACATTCCAGGGGATCATCAAGGCCGGGTTTCTGCCCGCCACTTGCTGATCAATAATGTCTACAGATCACATGTCCCTGTGACAAGAAGATGGGTACCTGCTTGGTGAGCGTCTGGGTCAAGATGGGGACCAGGTACTGCAGAGCCCCTTTGGCGTAGAATTTACTGGTGTGCTCAGGGGGGCGACCCTGCTCCGAGGCCTGCAATGAGACACCAACAAATGAATCACAAGCGTTGTAACGCTCGCAGGAAGCGACATGAAGAACGTGTACAGACCTCAGAGGCCTCGATGGCCAGGTCCATCTCCTCGTCACACACGTTAGACCAGAACTCGATGCCTTGCAGGGCCACCTCATCAATGTCGCTCTTCATCGCCTCGATGGTGATCTGAGAGGAGGAGGAGGAGAGTGTAAGATGAAGGCAGCGAGGTGGGCAGGGAGAGCCAACAAGATCTTAGATGCCAGCAGTCACAGGGAGAACACTAAGTTGTTAGTCAAGCATGAGGTCACATGGTGTGATGATTGGTGTGTCTCACCGCGAACAGGGCAGGGCCCATGTACGTCTCCATGTACTGGTAGTACAGGGACATGATCTTCACCAGGTTCTGCAGCGCCGCCACGCGCACCTGAGAGGACAAACACACACAGGACACATGGACAGAAGTCGGTGGCGTTCTCTCAACATTTGTATCATCTGACTGCAACCCAGTCACGTTTCAGAATCCTTGCCGTGTTCTTTTTACAGCACGCCACACAGGAAATATGGGATATCTGGTCAATTTTCAAAATAAAACAGGACCACAAAAACAGACCTGAAAAGAACACAATATAAACACGAACCCTTCATGCAAATGACAGAGACACAACAGCCAGATAAGCAGAGTGCGAGCAGGTTACAAAGCGGGCAAGGAGAGCTGATTTATGTGTTTACTTCCCGTCAGTTACAGTTCTAAGACAGAAAATCTGCATCAACAGAAATCAGTAATGGAAAGTCACAATCACAAAAACTAACAGAAGCAGGAATCGGCCAACAAAAGTGTAACTGATGCACTTCTATTAAGTTACCATCAACCCACTGCTAGTTAGCATAGCATTAAGTCTGGCTTCGCCTACCAGCAGCAAGAGAACTGAGGTGACCGTGTTAAAACAGCACCGGTGTCTAGCTCCAGGACACTGACACAGTCTCCAGGGAAAGCAAGGACTGAACCAGCGACCATTCACTTACGGACATTCACTCCGGTCACCTTTCACACCAAGCTAACGACCTGCAGTTTAGTGCTGCTGAAACGACGTGAAACGCATCGACCTGGACGCTACTTTGACTGACGACCTTTGTCCCAACATCCTTAAAACTAGGAGTCTCACCTCTGAAAACGATAGGATTAACAAGCTAGAAACTAAACATCTTCATCCGGAACCAGTAACATACTTAAAAGTCAATACTATAGTAATAATGCAGTATTACTACAGAACCAACACAACACTGATGCTCAATCAGGACTGCCTCTGACGAGCTGTGATGTCATAAGCGTGGTACTCACTCTGGTGTCAGGACACTGCGTCGCTTCACACACCACCTGCATGATGAAGTGTCTCTCCGTCTGCAACAGAAAAACCACCACTGAAATATCGGCGGTGGGAGTCACAGTGGCACTGCAGCGCCAGACGGGGTCGTGTCTCAGTACCTCTTTGTCGAAGTTGGCCTTCGTGAACTCCAGCGAGTTGAGGAGGGCATTGGTGGCAGCCAATTTGACATTGTTGCTGGGCTCCTCCTTCCTCATGCCCTGGATGATGGCTGTCAGGATCTGGTTGCCGTTCTCCTGCAGCTGCTCGGGGTCCTGGAGGACAAACCAGTTGTCAAAATGGCCACCAATTAAAGATTCATCTCGCCAACAGTGTTTTGAGCTAAAATCAGTCTTGATTAACATCTATGACATCAAACCCAAGCGCCACTCTGGTCACTCCCCACACACCCAACCTCACACGACATCACTGTTCTAGACAGGTTTTGTTTGGACAGTACTGAGAACATCCCTGTGTTTCAAAGGGAAACCAAGACTCACAATGTCTTGGCAGATGTATCCGATGGCCTCCAGCGTGGACTCCTTCATGTGTTCGGTGCTGGACGGGTCAGTGACATTGGCCACCAGCTGGGGGATTAGTTCAGGCCACTGGTTGACGGGGATCTCGGCGCAGGCGATCCCAGCGACACACTGCGAAGCCGAGCTGGGCCGGTATGTCTCCGTGCCCAGGGTTTGTAAAACCTGAGAGACCGAGACTTGATGAGACACTGACTGAGGTCTGCCTAGCCTTGTGTGGTGTCGTGAGTTCTTACGTAGTTCTTGATCTCGCAGCGAGCGTTGCCGTCGATGGCCAGCCATCTCTGCTGGTACTGTGTCTTGACATCAGGATCTTTGGAGGTCAGTGAGTTCTTCACCTGCAGGCCAGCTGCCACACGAGCCACCTGAGTGTTTCCGGGATTTGCCAAGACTTTGGACAACTCCACCAGGAAGGTTGGCTAACAAGGAGAAGACACGGGAATGACATCACAACACTGGATCCAATGTGTTTCTTTTACAGCGCCAGCAGTTTGGTGAGCAACTGCCTTCAGAAGACTTGTACTCATTTATAAAAGTTATAAAGCATCTGAGAGCCAGATGTTCTATACAATCTACACATGAATGACATCAGAATATGAGGTCACCATGATGATGACATCATACTGCACTGTCAAAGGGATGAGGAGACTCCACCCACCACAAGATTCTGAATCGACAAAAAGCCAGACAGATGGGTGGAGCTTAGCAGGGTGGAGCTTAGCAGGGTGGCGCATGCGTGCGCATCAGAATCAGATCACATGAATATGTATCAAGCTGACTCCACCCACCAGTGGCATTTCTGATGTAGCCATTTTGCCACATTTGCCCATCACGTCTTACGCCCTCCATTCTTGGATGTGAATGCATGACCACACACCAGTTACTTACAAAAGTCCCTTCCCCTGATCTTGCCTTCAAAATAAATGCAGCAACACATTTTTAATTTCAAGATTTTGCCAAAAGAGAATTATTCCAAAAAATACTTTCAAAAGCTATGAGCTTGTGGCAGAAGAGCATCAGCAGCCAAGCCTACAATGTCTGGTTTGCCCTCTCTGCTGCATATTTACCCTCGCAGCATAAACCAATCAATAGCACCTCCTCCTCAACTTGTGTTTGTTAGTAGTCACTATGATTGATATACAACTTAAAATAATTGATATTCAGATCTCTCCATGTCTCAACACGTTTCTTTCTGTCCACCATGTTGTAATCACTGCCATTACAAGCACCAGGAGCCACCAGCCGAGGGGAGCGGTTGGTGGGTATCAAAGTCTGGGGACGGCACTTTGCATCAAGGGTGTTTAACCACGATCACTGGGCGGATATCAACTTCTGCATTAGGCCAATTGTTTTGGTCAACATCTGAATGGATGCTGGTGTTCACTCATCATTCTACTTTTTCCAACTCAGATATCAGGAAATATGGTCCAGGTCTCACATCTGCTGGTAAGGATTTGCTGGGCTGTCACGCCCCCCCCCCCCCCGAGACCTCTCCTCCACCCAAACAAGTGGGACGCCGTAGTCTCAGAACGACACCCAGAGCGAAATGGCTGAGGGAGGGGCTTAACAGCACTTTAGGTATTAGCTGTGCCAGCTGCACTGCTCTTTATCCCCAAAAACAGCTTGTGTACATATATTCACACGGTTATATTTTTGGACTTTTTAATAGTTTATTGGATTGCATGCACCAAAGGCACCTCAACGTACGTGATTGTACTCGGCAATAAAGCTTTTTCTGATTCTGATGAAACAAAAAAAACCACCTCATACTAAGATCCATACACGCGTGTGACAATGTTACACGTGACACCGGCAACCCTCAGTTTCCTGCATTAATTCTCAAAAAACACATCATGCAGCTAGGAGAAACTGATTTGCTGCTTCAGCATTGTATTCATTATGACATCATCAGTAAACGCCAATACTAGGTTTTCATGACGTCATAAAACACTAACTGCAGAGCTCATCAAGCTGGAGCTCAGTCCATCATGAAATGCTACCGCTAGCAGGCGGTATATGAGAGAGAGAGAGAGAGAGAGAGAGAGAGAGAGAGAGAGAGAGAGAGAGAGAGAGAGAGAGAGAGAGAGAGAGAGAGAGAGGGGGCGACGGCGGGGGGGGGGGGGACTAGCAGGCGGGCTCCAGCTGTCCTCAGCTCCTCTCTCCATCCATGCTGTAGCAGCTCATGTAGCTTCCATCTAATCTGCCACAAAATCATGCTAACATCCTACTCACCAGGTTCTCTATGGCCGCCTGCTCCAGAAACTTCTGAGCCGCCTCCAGTTCATTCCGATCTGGGAGAGAGGGGGGACGGGAGGGGAGAGGGGTTACTCAACGTAGCGTTAGCCCATTAGCTGCCAAATAAACCAGCAAGCCAACAGTCGTCTTTGGTATGCAAAGTCGGACATGACGCCTTGAGTGGTCGGTTAAACGGGTTCGGCAATTGCACATAAACAGATTATTAACTGAGCTGTTCACGGTACGGATCCGGTTCTACTGCTGAATCAGCCTGACCCGGCTGGAGACTCGGCGAGCCTCGAACATGCGTGTTAGCAGCCGTGAAGCAACGCTTAGGCTCGTTAGCGTGCTAACATTAGCCAGCCACCGAGACACACTTGAGGGAGGAGCAATAAAGTTCTCTAGACAACCAACAAAGCTTTTAAAAGAACATCAACTCGATTATGAGAATCCAAATGTGTTGACGTCGCAGCTACGCGAGTTTCCGTCTAATTTTAGAAATTATAAGGAGCGCTGGTAGGGTCAGGCGTGCGGGGAGGCGGCCGACACTTGAATGATGTAGGCTAGCGAGCTAGCACAGCGGCTAACAGGCATGGGCAGGGTCGCTGCCAGATGTTCCCCCCGTGAAGCTCACAACACGGTTGTTATATGGCAGAGCCACGAAATGTCTCCTCCCATCCTCCTCTCCCTGGCAGGAGAACCCACGCAGTCTGACCGCGGCAACATGCTTGACAAGAGTGCGAAGTCACCAGCGTTATCTGCGGCGGTTCAGGCCGTGTCACTAGCATGCTAGCAACACGAGCTAGAAGCTATAGCAGCTAGCTAGCCCAGCCTCCCTCCCTGAAACTTTCACCGGTTCTCCGGCACCGCCCGCCGTCGCGCCATCAGGCAGAGAGCTGTCCGGAATGGAGCTCTTGAGGCCGGGCATGTTTGGCTACCAATGGTGCGGCAATGATAGTCACCTGGAGAGACAGTTTTTTCGAGAATTGTAATGAGCTCCATTCTGTCCACCGGCAGCCGCGCTCTCTCTCGCTCGCTCGCTCTCTCTCTCTCTCGTCGCTAGCTGGTTGGTTTCGGTTGCCGCGCTGCGCTCACAGCGGATTATATTTCTTCCACGGAGCTGAGTCGGTGGCAGCCTCACGGCGGGGACTGTAGAAGGGACCCAGGTGAACGTCAGGCAGGGGATACCCGGTGCTAGCTCGGTGTTTTCACTCGGATGGTGCAGAGAGTAATCACAGCCGTGGCGCGGGGTAACGTAGCGTAGCTTCGCCGCCGCCCGTTTGCATCCTGTGTGTTGTCGCGAGGGAAAGGGCCGCGCGCTTCTCGGCCGCGGAAGGATATCACGCACCGGCGGGGCGGTGTGCTGCCTTCAAGGACCGTCCGAGATAAGCGTTGTCAGCAGGGGCGCGTCCGCAGTTTCAAGCCACAGATTCTAAATGTTTAGAGGCTCATGATGATGAGAACCACCGACTGCTCCGGCGCACCATCTCATCTCTTGTCAGTTTACTTCTTCCCTGCAATAAACTGCAGCTCGGTGAGGGGATAAAAAAATCCGAGGGACACTGAACGCACCGGTGCACCCTCTTTCCTCATCGCTCTCGCGCTGCCCCGTATGATACGTGGGTGCACGAGCCTGGGCCAAGTTGATGATTCAGGGAGCACCGAGGCGCGCGCCCGCAGTCAACCTGACATGTCTGTTGATGCACGTTGAGCATCCACCCGTGAATATTATTGGTGCACATTTATTATTAATATATGAATATATTAGTATTATTGTTATTATTATTGGTGCATTTATTGTATTTCTGTTGATTCATAATCACACTCCACCTGACGTGACTGATCAGTGATGACGTGATCAATAGCAGGATCGATGACGTGGAGCCTATGAAGGACCGCAGAAGTTTGTTTTTGTTTGTTTGTTTGTGTGTTTGTTTGTTTGTTGTGGCTCAACCTGCAACAAGCCTTGCCACACTTGTTGTGATGTCATCATGCAGCTGAGGAGACTGCGTCAAGAAGTGGGCGGAGCCCTGAAGCTACATTCTCTCTACTGGCCGACAGGAGGTAAAGTTTCTGGTGCTGGCGATGATGTCAAAAAACGGCCAGATGATGTCACTAAGTCAAGTGGTATTTAGATGAGAGGTTGAGCAGCGTCTTCCAATTTACCAAACTAAACTTCTTGAAAAAAAAACCAAGAGAAACTTAACTTTGTCAACGCTGGTATCATTTGTATGTCCCCCCCCCCCCCCCCCAAAAAAAAAGTTCTGTTTGTGTGTCTCATGTGACACTCATGGTTAAACATCCACTGCTGGTCAGACGCCACATCAACATGGACTCAAGTGACTGACGAGGAACATGGTTAATTTAAAAAATGACCATCCCTTAGTTTTCTTGAAGGCAGCCCAGTGGACCAGAGGTCCTCACTGTGGACCCCCATCAAGAAGGTTGTGGGTGGAGCCCCGGCTGCAGCACGGGGTCTTTCTGGGTGAGTCTCCATGTTCTCCCTGTTCCTGCTGGGTTCTCTCTGGTACTCCAGCTTCCTCCACAGTCCAAAGACATCAAGAGGGACCAGGTTAATCCAGACTCTAAATTGACCGTAGGCGTGACTGGGAGAGCCAATGGTTGTCTGTCTCTATGTGTTGGCCCTGCCATGGACTGGTGACCCGTCCAGGGGGACGGCTGCTGGGATAGGCTCCACCCCCACCACCCTGAACAGGAGGAGAGGGGGAACATGGAGGGATGGTTTTCCTGAACATACGAACCCTGAAGAACACGGTTATTACCACCCCTCTTGTCTTGATTTTATACAGAAGCGACTTTAAAGGTTTGTTCAGGTTTGGGTGACACCATCCTTCCACCTTCCCAGTCACCGTCCCGCTTTCATTCACACCAAAGCTTTTCCGGCATATTCCCTGGAATCTTGCGGATCTTTAAAAAGTCAAGAAAATCGATTCTGGCTCTCGTTCACGCCTGAGCCCTTCCTAGTAAATTGCTGGAACATTTCTGGGAAAGGCTACAAGTGTGAATCAGGCCTTAGAGAATGAATGGAGAAGCTGAATCCCATTCCCCACGAGGAACTCGTATCCCAGAAAAACGAGAGACCGACGGAACGAAGAAGTTCGGGACCAGATATCCACTGGGCCCCGGTCCCACAGGCTGGCACGTCACACTCAGGCAAGGGGTTCAGCTTGTGTTTGTCTGTTAACAGCATTATGCCCCGCCCCCACCCCCAAAAAAGAAGCAAACCTGGTGGAGGGGCAGAGCCTGGGTCAGATGAGTCATTGCACCACCTGGAGGCAACAGGAAATGCTCTGTTTTTCTGACATGATGTCCTCCCAGTGAGAACTTGGTGATGGTAATGAGAGGACTTAGCGTTTTGGTTCGAAGGTGTTACCGTGGCCGGGCCGCCATGTGCTATATTTTTAGAACAGGAAACTGTAGTGGGCCGGCGTGGCTCAGAGACGGAGTGGCCGTTGAGCAACCGAAGGGTCGCTAGTTTGATCCCCACTTCCCCTGGTGACCGGTGTCCTTGAGCAAGACACTGACCCCTAACTGCTCCTGATGGCCCTGTGACGGACTGGTGACCCATCCAGGGTGAACCCCGCCTCTCACCCAATGTCAGCTTGGATAGGCTCCACCCCCCATGGCTGTGAATGGATTAGAGGTATAGAAAGTGGATGGATGGGACCTGTAGTAACAAGACTCCGCGTGGTCGGTTCTGTTCCAAACTTTACATGTTTGTAAAAGTGCTTCTACGAGTTTAATTGAAGTTGTAGCGCCACCTGGTGCTTCCAGGACGTGAACCTGATGGAAGCTCAAGCTACAGCAGGCGGCGATGGAGGGCACCATCCTGTGTGGTGAGTGAGATCTTGAGCACCGTGCTGAGCAGGCAGGACGTTTGCGTGTTTTTAACCTGCTACATGTTAAGAGTTGAACCTTGAACGTTCCGGAGGCCTGTTGTAACGCGTCAGAACAGGACCACCGGCGAGAGGCACACACACGGAGAGAAATGAGGGGCGCAGACGTAGAAACCAGCTGAGGGTCTTTATTGGTCGTTACAGTAGTCACTCATACGTAGCTGCCTTGAGTTGCTCTTAGTCTCAAACTTCTTCCTCAGTTTTCCATCAATACAACAGAAGAGTCACAGACAAAGTAGAAAAACAAACTAAACAACAGGATCAATGCCCCTTAAACAACAAAAACACAGTTTGGCAAATTAGGATGAAGACGACGATGATGATGATGATGACGATGATTAAGATGATCCAGTGCATCTTTAGAAAACAACAAAGACGTGACGGAGACATATGATTGGATAAGAGCTTTCAGGAGTCAGGGATCATCTTCCAATCAGAGTCCATCTCCTCACTTCTTGCCAGGCAAGTCTGAGGCTGATATGTATAAAGAGACGAAGTGGAGCTTGGGGCTCCGCCCCCCCAGTCCGCCATCGCTCAAAACAAATTAAATCAAATAGAAAAGTGATGATCAGTTTATGGCACAACAGCTGATGGTTGACATCCTGCGATCTTTACGTTGTTGAAGATGCGTCCGACCTGCACTCGAAACATTCAGTAAACGACAGAAAACAGAACTAAAACATTTGAGTTTTTTTAACCATCTTCCACTTGTACTTGTCTGTTCTGCAGCGAGCTAAGCTAGCTAACACTGATTTACCAGCTCACAAGCTAGCAAACCAAAGGAATTCAGCCGACTTTACATTAAGTTTCAGCAAATATGAGCCACGAAGCTAACATGCTAACATGTAGCGTTCGTGTACATGTGTGTGATTCATTAAGCTCCGCCCTGCAATGCTTTCTCGTGTCTCTAACCTGGTAGCTGATGACAATGCAGCTACAAGTTGTTGCAAATCAACTTCATCTGAACCCGATTGTGACCAAATAAAGTCACCTCACCGTTTATCATCTCAACACTTCGGAACTCGCAGCAGGATGCCACTCAACAACCGTTCACAATTATTTGGCTGCAGTTCGTAAACACGATGTCGTTCCATCCAGTCGGACGGACACAGGAGGGGAACCTGGTGACATCAAAGGTCATCCCGAGAACCTTCAGCACTTATCAATCTTGGTCCCAACAAAACCTCATCATGAGTGAAGAAACTACGGAAGCCCATTTTAGCAACGTTGACGATGACAATACTGACGTGAATCAACATTCAGAGGTAACTCGAGGTCACATGATCGTCAAACGTGGCTTTAATATCTTAAAAGGAAGAAAAAAATCAAGATGATGTCATGAAATAACAAGGGGGTTCTCAAAGTGGGATCCGGGTCCCCCCTGGGGTCCTTAGCAAAATGTCGAATGATTAAATCTCCCGGTTACTTGGAGCTGTGTTTCGAAGCGCGTCAAGCGTTTAAACACGAGAAAGCGAACACTTGAGTCGTCCATCGTGATCCGTCGCTGTACAGCTTCGTCTTTATTTTACTTTAAAAAAGTTTGTTTCCTGGCCGCTACTTCATCAGTCTCTCCGCTCATGTTCTTTGCTAGCTGTCAGACCATCAGGCTAATTTAACCCTTTCCCATCTTTTTGAGAGAAATCAATTTGATGGAGGTGAGAAATTATTTAGTACATTTTTGCATATTTGCTGAAGAAAAACAGCAACTAAATTCTATTACAAGAAAATTATCATTAAAAAAAAACGTTTAAAAGATGTCAACCGGCTGATATTTCAGGTGAACGCGCGAGTGTCAGCTGACTTTGGCTGGATTACATTTCTGGTGTTTAAATGCTTGAGAACTGAAATAATTTGAGAGAGAAGTATTATGACTTCACACGCCCCAGAGAAGGAAGAAGGCGGAGACACAAACATCCTTTGAAATGAACAAAGGCATCGAATACTGAAGGAGACGAGGTCGCCGTGTCGCCGTGTCAGAGCAACGATGTGGCACAAATAAATAACAGCTGGCTTCAAGAACACAAAGGAACTCCTGAGAAAATGCCGTCAGAAACCAAGATGGAGGATGGATGATTGAGGCTCAGTTTCAAACATACCCAGCGCTGTCGGTCGCACACACACACACGCGCGCACACACACACACACACACGCACACCCACGCAGAGGGGGACATGACAGAAACCAGAGACACCTGACCACACGTCACCTGACCAAATGTCAGCGGTGGCGCTGCAGGAAACAAAGTGCTGTTTGACTAAATACTGAAGGAGGCGCCAATCGACCGGCGGAGTGTTTGTTCGGAAGCGTCGTACTCCAGTAGAAGGTGACCAGTTTAACCGAGCCGAGCGAAGCGTGGAGACTGGAAGCAGAGAAACTGCTAGCGCAGCAGTCGCTTAGTCTCCTTCAATGAGAAAAGAGGAGGAGTTTTTGCAGCAGGTCGTTTTGTTCAAATTCTCAATTTTGACCCAATAAATGCAATCGTCCAGCAGAGTGCAGGAATTAACATTCGAATGTAACGAACAGACGAACACATTCGTGTTCTTTAATGGGTTTTTGTTTGTAAGTGAGGATGTCGATTCACGCCGCTGGTCTGGGCCTGTGACATCATCACGGCAGCCCACAGGAACCGTGTCTGGGTGACAGCTGCTCCCAATGTAGATTTGAGTAATTTAACTGAAACAAATCAATCAAAATGATGCTGAAATGACGACACGATGGCGGTTTGGACGAATTAAGAATTCATTAATTCTCAGGTCTGTTGCCATGACGACAAGCTAACAACTTTTATATTGCTGGTTTTCAGACTGGAGGTCTGATCAGATGGGCTTTACATCTGACACGGCATCACAAGAGTTGAAGCCGGAGTTGAAGATTGGAGTGATTCATTTCAGTTCAGGTTTGTCTGCAGTCGTTGGCGTCCCTCGTGTTGAACGTCGCCGATTCACATCTACTCTTGTTTTAACTCTGATTTTGTTCGTAATCACAAGCAGCTTTAAACCTAAAACTCAGGTTCTTTTCAGGACAAAAAAGACTTCCTGGAGAAGATATTTTCAGGTCAAACTTTGGAAGCAATCAAAGTTCCTCCCGCAGCGGCAGCGTAAAAGAACGATTAACACCTTTTAAAACTGTAAAATCAGAGTTTTTACACCTCTAAAAGGTTTTTATTTGGTGAGAACTTTAATTCTCTCTTAACAGTTTGAGTGTTTTTCAACTCTGACATGAAACCCATTAAAGCCCCATGAACATGTGACAGTCTTCTGCTGGAGGTAACAGCAGCTTGATGCTACGCTAGGCTAACCATGTCCATGAGACTTGCCAGACTCTGGAGAAACACGTACGGTGTTACAGGAAACGACATTCTCTTCAAAAACTGCCTAGCAATTAAAACATGAGTAAAAGTCCAAGTGGCCCGATGAACGCCGGTGCCAGAGTCCCAGCAACCAGATGGACTGGAGGAGACTCGACCGCGGCAGGTAGTGAAGGATGAGGACGAGCGTTTTGGTCTCCAGAGTCCGACGAGACGCCGGCTACCGTTAGCCTAGCAGAGCGCAAAGACAGGAAGAAGAAGGGAACTGCTGGCGTAGCTCCGTCTGACTTGTGAGACGACGCGGTGGAAACATTTGACGAGCAGGTGATCGCCGGCGTGATGATTGCTTGTATGGTGGAAGGACGGAAGAGAGGGCAGGGTCAAAGGTCATTTACAGAAAACTACAGATATATACACACAGCCAATTGTACAGAGGACAAATATGTACATGCTCAGGGGTTGTTCTCTTTCAACTGTTAGCTCCGCCTCCTGTTCTTCCTCTGTGGCCATCATCACAACATTCTCACATCCTCAGGACAGATTCTGCACAGGTCTGTCCTCTCCCTCACCTGTCTGTAGTGTAACATGGTGGAGGCGGGGCTTGTTCGCCAGGTGGACCATTGACCAAAGTGCCACATGACCAGGAGCTACTTAGCTGTTCTTTAGCAGCGTTCTGTCTTCAGGAGGACAGGAGGAGGAGCCAGACGTGGACGATGAAGCAGCAACCATGGTGGTGGAGGCAGACAAAGACGAGGAGGTGGAGGAGGAGGAGGAGTGGGCAGGGAAGGACAGCAGCTGACCCCCCTCAGATGAGAGGAGGGAGCAGGAGCGGAGGTCCACCGTCTGCAGGGACGAGCAGCGACGCAGCAGTGGGACACTCTGCTCCGTCACCTTCACGCACCCTGAATAACACACACACACACACACACACACACACACACACACACGTGAGGACACAGACACACGCGGAAAATAGGCTTGGTGCGGGAAAGTGAGGATGATGCAGAGAAAGTCGGGTTGGCAGGGGAGGTCAGGGTGATGTGAGGGAGGTCAGGGTGATGTGAGGGAGGTCAGGGTGATGTGGAGGAGGTCAGGGTGATGTGGGGGAGGTCAGGGTGATGTGAGGGAGGTCAGGGTGATGTGGGGGAGGTCAGGGTGATGTGGAGAGGTCAGGGTGATGTGGAGAGGTCAGGGTGATGTGGGGGAGGTCAGGGTGATGTGGAGAGGTCAGGGTGATGTGGGGGAGGTCAGGGTGATGTGGAGAGGTCAGGGTGATGTGGAGAGGTCAGGGTGATGTGGGGGAGGTCAGGGTGATGTGGAGAGGTCAGGGTGATGTGGGGGAGGTAAGGGTGATGTGGAGAGGTCAGGGTGATGTGGGGGAGGTCAGGGTGATGTGGAGAGGTCAGGGTGATGTGGGGGAGGTCAGGGTGATGTGGGGGAGGTCAGGGTGATGTGGAGAGGTCAGGGTGATGTGGGGGAGGTCAGGGTGATGTGGGGGAGGTCAGGGTGATGTGGGGGAGGTCAGGGTGATGTGGAGAGGTCAGGGTGATGTGGGGGAGGTCAGGGTGTTTACCTGCCAGGTTGAGGTGGGTGAGGCTTTCCCTCAGAGGGGAGGCGGGGGAGGTCAGGGTGTGAACCGTCTGGTCTGTGATGCTCCCACAGTGACTCAGGTCCAACTTGGCCAGGTGAGGCACGTACCGCACCAGCAGGCGAGACGACGCATCCGTGAGGTCCAAACCAGCCAATCGCAGCTCCGTCACATTCTGGAAACGCCCCACTCTGGTTTCTCCGTGGGCTGATCGACCAATCAGACGGCAGAAAGCGGGGACACGTTAATGGAGGCGCGAACCTTCTGGACCTGGTCCAAACGGTGTATTCTTGTTTCCTGTCAGGTGATGGCGTGCGAGCTCTCACCTGTCCTGGTGTCTGGTGGCGGTGCCAGCAGCTCACGAAGGTGAGAGTCCTTGAGGTCCTCCACTCTGCTGAGGTCCAACAGCCTCAGACAGGGACAGACAGCCTGACACAGAGCCGACACCACAGGCCAGGGACAGCCCGACACAGTGAGCTCCAACAGGCCTGGAGACAGGAGAGAGAGAGAGAGACGGGCGAGTGAGAGAGACAGGTGGGCGGGTGACAGAGATGGGTGGGGAAGACAGACAGTCGGGTGAGAGGGACAGTTACCTGGCAGCCGGTTGATGAGCCACATCAGCTGTTTCTTGGAGATGTTGGTATAACCCAGTTTGAGAGAGACGGGCTGCCGGCGGATGATACCACTCAGCATGGGGGGGGTGATGGAGCGCTGGCGGCTCAGGTCAATCTGAGTCCACAACCGTTTGTCACAGCACCTGCGGAGACGGACGGACCACATTACCATCAAACACCAGCAGGGTGACGATTTGTTGAGCCAAAACAAAAAGTCTGATTATCGCTTCATTCAGCAATCTGATGTTTCCGTGACGATCGACTGACCGATAAAACAACGTCTTTTGATCATTGTGACTTACCAGCGGCTCCAGGTGCGACACACTCTCATGCAAACACACAGCTCTCTCTGGCTGAGGTGTGTGAACACTCGCAGCCACACATCACGTGTCATAATGTGGGAGGAGCCAGAGTCCAGAGGCAGACAGCTGGGCTCGGGGCAAGTGGGCGGTGGCCGCACTAAGTGTCTCTCCATCTGGACTGGCCGTGGCGGCGACGGCACAGCTGGTGGACTGCGTTTCATCATCTGAGAGCGCGGGGCGAGGCGGGACGGCTGGGAGCAGGGGGACGCCGCCATCGCTGACATCAGAGGACCACCTCCACCTGGGCCACCGCCCCCGTTAGAGGTGGGAATGGACGCAGAGGAAGAGATGTTTCTGGAGCCGGCGGATGTCTGGTTCTTACTGTTACTACGAACCTTGTTGCCCCGGCTCCCGCTGCCTTTGGTCCCGCCCCCTCCTCCCCCACCATATCTGTGATTGGTCAGAATGCTGCTGGCGTTCTCCTTCTCCCCTCCCTCCCTCCCCCCTCCCGTTCCCCCACGTGTCCGCCCGTTGCGTGCCTCCTGACCATTGCTGCGCTGCTTCCCTGTGAAGCCATCGTGCTGTGAGGACGGAGGCATCTGATTGGAGGAGAGGGGGGAGGGCGGGGGAAGGGAGGCGGAGTTTTTCCTGATTCTTTCTGAAGGGGGAGTGTCCTCCTCATCACCGTCCATCATTGCTTTCCGTCCCCGTGGCGTCAGTCCCACGTCTCCTCGCCGCCGAGCCTTGTCCCCAGCGCCTGCCCCATGCTCCTCCTCCTGCTCGTCATCGTCCACCCGTCCTCCCTCGCCCTCCGACTCTTCACTGGCACTGAAGCCCAGCTCGGCCAGCCGCCGCTCCCTCTCCCGCTCTCTTTCCCGCTCACTGCGGCTCCTTTCCCTCTCCACTCGGCTCCCGCTGCTGTTGCCATAAGCAACTGGAGTAGGCAGAGCAGGTGAGGAGGACGGTGAGGAGCCTCCTCCCCCCTGCTCCCCCTGCAGGGAATCGTCGGAGTCTGACTCCGAGTCGGACTCGGAACTGGAGGAGGATGAGGATGAGGACTCGGGCCGCCGCTCTAGCATACACATCCTCTTGAAGCGCTCCAGTTTCTCTCTGTGATGCGAGCGCTGGTCGGCACTGGACGTCCCGCCTGCACCTCCCCCTCCAGCCTGAGAGGAAGAGGAGGCGGAGCTCTGCAGCCCGCCAGCTCCTCCTCCAGCTGAGGAGGCGGGACCATTGGACTCCACTGCCTCCTGTTTGGGTTTCTGGCAGAAAACAGAATGAGAAGATTCAATGAAGGTGAATCTGCATCTGTTTGTGTTCTCGACTGTGGACATTAATAGGCAGGCCACGCCCCCTTCCTCAACATATGGCTGAAGAACTGCGGGAGTGAGGATCGGCATCGCAGACGGACGTGGAGCTCAACTGCATTTGTGATAGTTGTGGCTTTCATTTCTACATTCATTCCCTTTATTCATCGTTCGCCCATCAATCTCAGACTGTGGTGGTTTTACTCTCTCATTCTTCGACTGAATCAGCAGAAACACATTTTCCTACCTTCTTGAGGCGTTTTTCATGGGCGCCTTTCATCTGAAAACAGAGGAAATCAGAGGTTTGTACCTGTTTAATTCAACACAACAAACACGACACGTCTCCTTCGGACACTACAAACATGGCTGCTCACCTTCTTCTTGGGTCCGCTGTCCGGCGGCAGCTCCTTCTCCTTCTTCCTCTTGTGTCCCCCCTCCGTCCTTCCACCCTCTGTCCTCACGCCCTCCTCCAGGGAGGGAGGGGCCTTCTTCTTCGGAGGCGGGTCATCGGTCAGCTTCCAGCGGCCAACCTCGCCGTTATCCAGCCTGCGCTTACCTGAGCCGTCGGCCTGATCCTGGATCAGACACACAATTATTGACATTCACCAGGAAGTGCCTCACAACACACGGCTACATCAACACTGACGGACACGGCAGAACCAAAATGTCTGAGGGAACAAAGACTCTGAATCTGAGCAAAAGTTGTAATATTTCAAAAAGTGTGTAATGACTCCATGAAGCGAATATTTATAATGAAAAGTTTCATGTTAAGATCTTGTTTTACGCACAATTTCAGTCTGAATCGTGACTTCCAAAATGTTTTTGGAACATGGTTCTATTGTGCATTTTTCTACTTCATTTTCAAAAACATAAACATAACTTTTGTGTTCACGAATATGAACAGACTTGTAAAAGAATATGAATATTTTCTCAAAAAGGTTTGACTTTATTCAGGTCTGTATTCACCATCATTTTGTTTTAAAAAGGATTTGAGAGGTAAGAGTCCCGTCTGTTAGGTTCAGTTTTTTTATCGCATCATGCAGACTTTCAAGCCTTTCATACCTGAGATGCAGCTCAAGCCTCACCTTGCTGGTTTTGCCCTCCTTGTGGCACTTGGGACACTCCCAGCAGTTTGGGATCTCGTCATTGATGATTCCTTCAGCTTTGCCCATCTGACAACACACGACCCCGTCAGTGTCCACAACCACAACACGCACCTCCACTTCCTGTCAGTTGAGACGCTAAAGAAGCTCACGCTGTCCACGCCACCGGGACGTCACCACGGGCCACACGGTGTCTGACAGCGGCCACTTGGACCAAATCATGGGGGCTAAACTTGGTCATGACGGCGCTCAGACAGGCGCGTTGATGGTCAGTGACATCAGAATGTCTGACAGAGCGACGCTGATGTCCTCCGTCATTATCAGCGCCTTTAAAGAGTTGTCTGACTGTAACAGCACAGGAGGGGGAGCTAGCCTGAAGCTAATGATACTCACACTGCGACGCTGACCCCAGCGTGACGGACTTGACGCGCTATCATGTGATGTAATCAATGTCACGGTGCACTGGACAGGAGCTTTCCTACCGACACACCTGAGGCCAAAGGCTGCTGTTCCACAGTTTCCAGCGGTCGGACAGTGAGTGACACATTGGTTCATTTCAACACTTATTTGGCTTCTACTACGGACGTGGAACCAGAAGATGTTGACTTTAGCGTGTGGCTAAAGGCAGCAGCAGGTAATCGAGGTCGTAGGACACATGGACGGGCGGAGGCGGCGACTGACCTTCAGGCAGCTCGGGTGGATGATCTCGTTGCAGATGGTGCACTCCATTAGAGAGAGGCTGAACTTCTCCTCCTCCGAGTCCACGGTGTCCTCCTTCCCCGCCTCACCACAAGCAAAACACACCGCCGTGTGAGGCAGCACGGGCTGGAGGGAGAGACAGAAGCACAGGTGAGACGGGCCGGCAGGTGAGGATGCTGAGGCTCACCTGAGCAGCAACTGGAAACCATCTGCATCTTTGCATTTGGTGAAAGGATCAATAGTTCCACGCACATCCACCAGGTCGGTGGAAGCGCACAGAACGCTCCGACTTCACGAGGAGCTGGGGTCACAGGTGTGGGCGTGACCATCGACGCCCCTGTGGCCATGACAGCATCAGAGGAGCCTGAGCTGATGTCCAATAACAAAAACTGATAAAGAACAAAAATCTTCATGTGATCACCTGACCAGCAACATCACATCAGCGTCTTCATCATCCTCATCACTTCAGCTTCCAGATTAAACCAGCATGGAGGTGAAGTCACTGCTACCCCCCCCCCAGACATTCGTCTTCCTTGGTGGAACATTTGAGACAATAAAATCAATCAATCAATCGATTGATTGATAAAAAGAAACCCACCACTGGGATCATGAGCCCTGCAGATTGACTGGATGTGTGTATGAGAGTGTGTATGTGTATGTGTGTGTTGGTTAGTGAAACCATGGCGATGGATCAAAGCCAACTCTTGCTCACTCGCAGCGCCAGCAACCATCTGTGGTTGCCACGGAAACGCTGCTTCACTGCCTGCTGGGCTTCGCTGATGCTATTTGAAGAATCGACACACAGAAGAATCTCACCTCCTGCATGCGTTTGTGTGTGTGTGTGTGTGTGTGTGTGTAATGGCGGATTATGTCAACATGTAAATGTGTGTTAACATGGTGGATGCGTCCTCCATCTTTCACAGATTCCTTAACACAAAATCAACCAGTGACAGGAAACCAGAACCACCTCCAGATCGTCCAATCATACACATGTTCCTTTTACCACGTCGCAATGTTTTTATGAAGCCATGTCACATGTTTCAGTCCACACCAGAATGACGAGTTTAAAGAACACCCGGGTGCGTTTCAGCTCGGCGCGATGTGGAACATCAGTAGGTCATGCTGGCAAGTAGGCGAGCCGACGTGCGGCGCTTGAACATTCCAACTCGTGTTCATCTGGGATTCTTTTTAAAAATGAAATCAAGACTTAATTAACAAGTCATCAACCCAGGAGTCACCAGCGAAGTGATGACGAATTCTGAATGAAGCTAGTTGTTAGTCGCTAAGCTAACATCACACACTCAGGTTCGCACATCGCTACGTCACAGGACGCATCCACGGCGCCCATAAACTCCGAGCAGAATCAAAGCTGTCATTAACAGCATCATATAAATTACACACCTGTTTCCTTTTCTTAAGCGAAACGACTCGCCAGTTAAGGCTCAGTTCTCGCCGCCATCACCTGAGAGACACAAGTTACTGCTGCAACAGACGGCAAGGTTCTGGGGAGTGTTTTGAAGACGTGGTTTGACTGTAAGAACTCGTTGGTTCCAGTTTTATGAACTTCAGCAGCAGGTTATTAATGCATTCATGTACTCGAGGAAAACGCCTCCACACGGTGGTTCATTGTCAGGCCAAAATGTTGGACACCACAAGATTTCATGGCTAATTGAGAGGTGAATTATGAGTGAGTGAATGTAAAAGGCAGCGTGCGAGCGTGTGTGTGTGTGTGTGTGTGTGTGTGTGTGTGTGTGTGTGTGTGTCTCACCGCTGTGCACTGTCTCAGCAGGCAGGATTGCTTCATGCGTCCGGGTCCTCCAAACTTCTTCATGTCCTTGCAGAAGTGACACTCGCCACACTCGTTTCTCATGCAGGCCTGGCAGCGCCGGCACCGCGTTCGCCTGCGCCTCGCCCCCCCGCCAGCCCCCCCGCCCAGCGACTTACTGCCCGACATCCCCGAACAAGTCAGCTGGACAGAGACAGACAGAGGGACAACATGGATGAGGTTGGAACTTCACAGCATCAACAGAAACTCTACCCAGCTCACTGCAGGGGGCCTCCAGGACCACAAATCTAGATGCAGATGTGTTCATAACAATGGGGGTGACAACTTCCTGTGACATTAAATCAAACATCCTGTTGCTTCCTTTGCGATCAAAACTCAGTTTAGAAAAAAAACAAAGTTGTTAGCTTGTCATGTTGGTAACAGAGTTTACAAAACATGAACTTATGGTGGGTTTTCTAGACTCTCGTCTCCAGATCAGAGCCCATCAGAGCTGATCAGAGTGGATCCTGCTGGCAGGCGGCTTCCTTGTGTGTTTTTGTGTAACTTGGGTGAGAACGTGATCAGCCAGCAGCCTCCCACGCGTGCAACGTCTTGACTCGCCTGGACACAACGTGAAGGCATCATTAAGAAGGACGACACGTCCCAGGTCTCCAGACTCCCCCGCTAACTCAAGTCTTCCCCAACCAAAACAAAGACGAGTCCAGAGGCTTCCTGATTCTGGCTGCCATATTTGTTTGGGTCAAGGACTCCTCATTTCCTGGTGACACCATTTAGAAATTCAAAGAGGGGAAAACTTCACTGCTGCTTGTTTTCTCCAGGCACAGTTGCTGCCTCTGTCGCTATGGCAACGCTGCACTGTAAGCCAGCATGTAACACTAAAATAGGAGGTAGGACAGAATGAGGCCCAAACAAGAATGTTGCTGATGTGGTGGTAGGAATGTTGGCGGTGACAGCCGCTGTCAGGAGCGTTTGACTGGTAGGCTTCTGATGCTGTAACATCATCTTCACCATCCACCAGCGCGATGGCGGCTGCTGTGTCACAGACACTCGGTGTCAGACTGGTGTTGTGATGAAGAGCCACTAAATCGTCCCGCGCAGACAACACCCTACCTGCTAAGCGTAGGTGACATGTGGTCATGTGACTTCTGTGAGTTTGGCGACTCTGCGGCTGGATCACGACTTCGACAAGAGAAGAAGGTTTTGTACAAACTGGAAAAGGAGCGTGAAGTCACTGTGTGGACGTGGGAAAATGACAATATTTAGTTTTAATATCTGCTGGTGATGGAAACAGGAGACACTTCCTGCTGGACACTGATGTCATGGTAACACTTTGTTCTACACACCGGTTGGTCTCTTGTAAACATTCACGTTCCACTAGAAAGCAGCTAAGCATCGGAACTCAGATAACCAGGGTAACTGGGACAGTGTCACGTGTCTTAGACTTCTTTTCTGCCTCATCATTGTAGTTTAGTTGTTTGATTCATTCAGCCGTGTTGGTGTTGTTCTATCAATGGAAGCTGGACTCTCTCCGGTGGTGTAGAACCACCTCCGCCGCTCCGAGGAGCCTCGGCAGCCACAGAGCAACGGGCTCACCGGAGCTAACGCAAGTTAGCAGCCAACAATAACGAAGGTGCGCATCTGGCTCCACTTGTGAGAGGAAGGCTGCTAGCAGCTAGCCGCTAACAGCTAGCACGTCACAGGAACACAAACGCGTCCACCGCCAACAACAATCACACCAGCAAACGTCCCATGTTGTGGGATTCATGGTGAAATCAAGAATTCAACGAGACGCAGCACCCCCCACCACCACCACCACCTCCCTCCCCATCCCCCCGTAACGTGAACGGGTAACGCTTGCTAGCATTTTAGCACGCTAACTACTATTTCTCATCTTCACTCAATCATATCCGCGGACCCCCGGGAGGTGGTCGGTCCCCGGCGGGCAACACGGAGGAGAACCGGCACTCACCTCTCGGTGTCAGCTCGCATGCTCCTGGCTTGCTCATTAGAAAGAAGATTAGCCAACGTTAGCCAACGTTAGCTTCGGAGTACTGCTGCTAGCCGTCCGCTTCCTTGTTTCTTTCTCCGTCAAGCTGCACTCAGCTCCCGGTGTGTTTCACACGCGTCCCATGGTGGCAGCCTCCGGTGCTCCGGCTAGCTCCCGGGCTAGCCTAACGGACCAGCTAAGGGTGTAAATGTCTCGATTACCAAACTGATCGATATCGATTAGGTGCAGGGCGCAGTGTTGCTGGCTCCCGTTCACTCCCCTCTCTCTCTCTCTCTCTCTCTCGCTCTCTCTCTCTATCTCGCTCGCTCTCTCGCTCTCTCTCTCTCTCTCTCTCCGCACCACCGTTACAGCGTGTTCTTGTCTTCTTCCTCCCGGAGGCTCCGAATGCCTCAAACGGCTGATTTCGACTGAAGCGGAGTGTTTTAAACCGATTGTCGGTGATATCCCTCCGCACGGTTCAGGCCCGGCGCATCCCCGCATTAACCAGAGCCTGATATTAACGAGCAGCGCGTGCTATTGTTCTGTCTCGCGGCTATTGTGTGGAGCTGTTGCGGTGCGGTGCGGTGCAGGATCCGGTTCGGTGTCAACGTGAAACGCTGAAGCGCCCGCATTGATGACATCACGCAGGTAACCGCGGGCACGCGCTCCATCTGCGAGGGGACAAATAACATCAGTAAATAATTAAATAAATAAATTAGTAAATAAATAAATAAATGTGGTAAATAAAATATGAAGAGCCCCGCCTCTCCCTGGACACGTCACTGCATCAGAGAATGATGGGACTTGTAGTACTTAAGTGTTCACGCGGCAGGTGCTCTCTCAAGAAAATGTGTGTATATGTACATATATATATATATATATATATATATATATATATATATACATGTATAGTTTTAAACTGATAATAAAACATGTTCAATGATTTATCAGCTATAACCATGATTTTATAATAAAGACATAAACGGAAGCTATTTTTATTTTTTTTATTTATATATAGACATATATACACACAGACATGTAATAGGTTCCTTTTCAATCAAATTCTTGATTCAATTCAAGTCGTGATGAACGAGAGAAACAGAACCATCAGAATATCTGGATTCTTCACCAGTTTGTTAGATGACGGCAAACCCTTTCAAAATATATAAATATGTCATGAACCAATGTTCATCAACAACCTCCTTATGGCAAACAGGTAATCCTTCATTCTGCCAATAAAGCACCACTTACTAACTCACTTTACTCTGTCCTCCTGCAACCACAATAAATCAACAGCAGCATCTCTGTTCATCTGACACGACATTTTTTTGAAGATTGTCAGCTTCCCCCCTGGAAACATCATCATCAACAGCAGTGTCACAGTACTTTGCTCTTCTGCCTCTCATCTTTAATAATACAGTACTTCTTTGTATGAATGTGTACAATTTGACCGTGTAACCAAGCAACCCAACAGTGAACATTCAGCGTGTAAAAGGCAGAGAAGTCGTTAATGCTCAGATTGGTCTCATCATCAGTGGTGCTTGATGCCATGATTCACCATAGCCACAAGCTAACAAAAGGTGTAACCTCCATCTAACTCAGGTGACAGTCACCTTTAAGTGTGATGGCTCTCTCAAGCTCTTGGGTTTGACTTTGAGCTTTGCAGCACGCAGGAAGTGTCAATCTTCGTCCTCGCAGGTCTGTAACAGCCACCAGTTTGTGGCAGGAGGACAGAGTCGTGTTCCCAGCAGCCATGGTAACGAGCCAGAGACGCTGATCCCAACCTCTCACATCCTTGTCTGGGTGTCGTTGGAAATGTCCATGAGATGATGTCACCAGGAGGGAGCGTGAACAGCTCTGGACCCAGAGTGGACCCCAGAGGAATGCCACAGGAGGAGACGGAGGAGCCTCGTCCGCAGTGTTTCCTGTCCGTCAAACCTCTGTTGTCACTGTTCCATCAGCTGTTGGTTTGAGTGACAACTTGTGCGAGTGATGGACTCGTCTGGTTGCTGCAGTAACATTTCCGTGCGTGTCAATAATCAGATGTTTGACCTTATTATAAATACAATAATAGTGTTTCCATGAGGGCATTTACACAAGCCTCTTTGGGAATATCGGAAACTTGATTCAAACACTCTAAACTCAGCGTTTTAAATGAACGAGTCATTTGGCCTTCAATGAGTGACGTAATACGTATCAATGATGCCTTAGTAACTTTGTATTTCTACTCAGTTACTAGTGGATATGAATAATATTGTGACACATGACGGACCCCCCCCCCCACACACACACACACACACACACACACACACACACCACCACCACCCCTCCTCTCCCCTCCCCTCCCCTCTCCTCTGCCCGGCCTCCCTGCTAGCTAACCGGCTAGGCTAGCTCGGCGGCTAGCACCTCTGCTCAGTGTAATTAGTTGAGACGCACCGGCTCCATCAACATTACGGTGCCGTTCGGACTCATCTGACTCCTAAAATCAGCACACGACACGGACAGACTGCTCACACCCAAGGGAACACGAAGTACAGGTTTCCGATTATCAAACAACTGAAGATGATTAAGCTCTTTTCCCTAAAGCAGCAGAAGAAAGACGAGGAATCTGCTGGAGGAAACAGAACCGGAGCCGGGGGTAAAAAAGCAAGCGCGGCCCAGCTCCGAATACAGAAAGGTAGGTTAGTCACTACCCCGAGGACCAGGTGAGCCGGTCGTGTCGATTTCTCAGAGTAGTGACCGGTAACCGACAGAGTAACCCGACCCCTCAGTGTCTAGCAAACACGGATACAGAGAACTCGTAACTCCCGAAGGCTAACAGCTAGCATGTTAGCCTGAAGTAATGTTAGATCATCGCGGCTAGCTTGAGCTTCATTTGAAAACAAAACGCTGCCGGTCAGCAGCTCGCAGCTCTCGGAGGTAGTATGTTAGCCCCCAGCTGACCCCAAACACACACTCTTCCCAACTGCCAGTCAGCCAACGTCTGTCAGCTCCGGGAAATCCGAAGATTTCATCAGATTGTTCAAGCTAGCTAGCTAGTTAGCTCACACCTGATAGCTTCAGACTGGCTAACTTGCTGTGTCAGCTCTCCGGGTAACTGTCCTGACGTTCTTATGACCGTCCGGTCGGACTGTTGTGTTGTCAGGTAAACAGCCAGGTGTGCTGAGGTGTTTCTGCCCCCGTCATTCACACCTGAGTTGTTTCCTCACCAGAACTCGAGCACACAAGCTCAAAGAGACCAGACCCCCAGCTGACATGACACAACGTCATCGTTTCACCTGTCACATCATTTGTGACAGTTGGAGGAGATGACGTCACTGGCAGCCTGATTGAGGTTCTTGTGTCACTGTCAGTGTCTCTGGCTGTGACGGCGATGGTTTGATGTGTTCAGGATGAGGAGAATGACCAGGATGCTGCGGCTCATCCTGACTTCTGTCCTCTTAAACTCACAGTGTCAGCATTGAACTGAAAAAGGCCAAAGGACCCCGGGCCTGGACCGCCATGGCGTTCTTCCTCTTCTAATAACCAAGGCAACGGCACCGGTTAGCTGCATAGGTAGCTTCATGTGGTTCCACACTGATTTACATCTCCACACTCTCTTTGACAGCTCAGAAGAGAGCGCCAAAGCAGTGATCAGTGTCTCCACGGTCAGAATGCTACCATGCTACATGCTACTTGCTACGCCATACAAAGACATGTCTCTTCTTGTGGTTGTCCTCTGGTCTTTCTGGTCTATGTGATTGGCGACAGTATTGTGACATCAGGTTGTGTTTCAGTGACAGTTGACTCTGGTTGTTGGCCCCCAACCAGCGCCCTCCCATAGTTTCTAACTATCCCGTGCAGGTAGATAGGAAGTCTTTTATTTTGTAATCTGTTATTGCTTCCTGTGTGTCAGACATCAATGAGCTGAACCTGCCAAAGACATGTGAGATCAACTTCCCTGATGACGACGACCTTCTTAACTTCAGACTCATCATCTCCCCTGACGAGGTGTGTGTGTGTGTGTGTTTTCGATGGTTGCAGTGATACATTCACTGACTGATATTTGACATAAAAGTTTCTTTCTGTCCTTGCAGGGTTTTTACAAAGGAGGAAAATTTGTCTTCAGCTTTAAGGTGAGACGCACCTATCTCCTCTGTCCTCACCTGTCTCCTCTGTCCTCACCTGTCTCCTCTTTGTGTTCGTCTTCCTGTCATTGAGAAGTTTTGCAGTTTTTCTCACCACTCTCAAAGCTCCTTCATGTCCCGTTGTCTGAAACCAGCTAAGCTCATGTCCGTGAACACGTCTCTGTGTCCCAGCGGAGAGACAACCGAGACGCCTTTCAGTCAGAGGACATGAACAGCGAATGAACACCACGACCACGACATTGTTCTGCATTCAGTGGTTGATGCCCTGTGTGTGTGTGTGTGTGTGTGTGTGTGTGTGTGTGTGTGTGTGTGTGTGTGTGTGTGTGTGTGTTTCAGGTAGGACAGGGTTACCCCCACGACCCCCCCAAGGTAAAGTGTGAAACAATGGTGTACCACCCCAACATTGACCTGGAAGGAAACGTCTGTCTAAATATCTTAAGGTGACAGCATGCTGATTTACACACACATTCACACGCACACACACCCTTTAGGATGTGCCACACACAACCTTGTGTTATTAGTTGGGGACTTTAACAGCAGAGGGCGCCACCGAGAGGCTGATTTGTGAGTTTGTGGTGGTTTGGAGGCAGTCGCCATGTGATTCCAATAATCGTTGTATTTATTGAACATCAAGACATAAACCACAGCGCCGAGCGGCCCTGCTGCCTCAGTGGTGATGTCAGCTCTGACTCTCGTGTTGCCTTTAAGGGACCTGAGCCAGTGCAGTAAATGTGGATGCGTAATGTGTCGTGTCTTGTCTTCCAGAGAGGACTGGAAGCCGGTGTTGACGATAAACTCCATCATCTACGGCCTGCAGTATCTATTTCTAGTGAGTTCAACCACTGCTCTCGCCTCTTCATTCTTCTTTACTCCCGGATTTCGCTTTGGGGGCGGAGCCTCTTTCATTCCTCTGGAAAGCTGCATGAAGTGCCAAACATAGGTCCAACAGAAATAGACTCCGCCTCCAGAGACCGCTGACTTCCTGTTGAGGGTCTGTCATTTCATGGCTTCTCGATGCTCCAAACATGACAGGAGATTCCCGCGGCGACGTCATTTAGCCGCCATGTAAAACCTCCTGTATCCGGGTTTGATTGGACAACTGTGTTTGACCCTCAGAGCTCCTCCCACTTCCAGTCAGTTCTTTACTGTGACTGAAGTCATAATTCTTGCGTTGCCATGGAAACACGCCAGCATAACATCAGCAATGTTGATGTGTAAAAAAAAACAACAGAAGATTTTCTCTCATTTACTTCCAATACACAAATGTGGTGAGATGGCAAACGTGGCGCTGCATCTCCGTTCGATAGTCATGTGACTCCCTGTGAGCGTGTGCGAGTGACAGGAAGTGTGGCTGGTTGTCAAGGTGTTAATGTGACTCCTGCCCCCCCCCGTAGGAGCCCAACCCCGAGGACCCGTTGAACAAGGAGGCGGCAGAGGTTTTGCAGACGAACCGGCGGCTGTTTGAGCAGAACGTCCATCGCTCTCTGCGGGGAGGTTACGTGGGCGCCACCTACTTTGAGAGGTGTCTTAAATAACTTGGCGTCCCACCATGATCCCCCCCCCCACCCCTCCTCAATCCTCATCCACCTCCCATTCCCACCCCCCCTCCCCAGGCCCCCCAAACAAGGTCCTGCTCGTTGGCAGAAGCTGCGACAGAATGCAGCACGCCAGAGGACGCTTTTCTGTTTTAAAGATGACAAAGAAATGCCCACAGTCCCTTCCCTGCCCCCTTCTCCCCCTCCTCCCCCTCTGCCCCCTCATTTCTCTTTTACTTCCAAGACGCAGCATTCTACCGTTTACACGCCACCGGGGGACGCCAACATGCAACACAACGCCTGACTGGACTCAAAGACGGCCGGTGGCAAGCGGTGGCAGGTTGAAGGGGGGAGGTGGGGAAGGCGGATGTTGGGGTCAGTGAATGTTGCTTGGGTGAGTCGATGGCTCAGCGAACGCCACGATGCTGATGGTGAACGTGATGATGACGACGAAGATGCGTGATTTTCTTTCTTTTTGTTTTGTTTTCCTGTGTGCAGCGAGGACACGCCCCCTCCTGCTCAGCACTGTTTCTGATGGACTGCCAGCAAACTCCAAACTCTCAACCTTAAGCATGTTGCCCCGGCAACCTCAGAGGTTTACCGGCTGTTTTGGGAGGGAGGGGCTTATGAAAAGAGGCGGGGTTGTTAGTCATAACTTAGCAGAACCTTAAGTTTCTCAGTTTTCTTTGAATCTACAAAGAGGGAGGAGCTTGTGGGTCAAAGTAGGAGGGGCTAATGTGTTCCATCATTTAGGACAAGCTGAAGACACGCCAATCTGTAGCAGCCATCGTCTAAGAGGGGCACTGGGGGAGGAGCTTGTTGGATGGGAGGGGCTTTTAAGAGACTATCGGTCTTAAAGGAGCAGATGTCGGAGTATTTGTCTTATGTCAGGAGGGCGGAGCCAGATTTGTGGGCAGAGCCTTGGAGTCAGAGTGAAAGGAGAAGCGCCTTAATAAAATTGTCAAGTGGTGGCAGATAGTGATCATGTGACAGCTGATGCGTGTGTGGAGTTTGGAGTTTGCTGCCCAGAAATACATAATGATGGTCAGAGGGGTGGAGCATCATGTCAGGTGGGCGGGGTTGGTGGGATAAAGGAATGGGTGGGGTCTACGGGGAAGGGATTTGTTTTCTTTTAGGTGGGCGGGGTCAGAGAGGGGAGGGTCTTAAATGTTACGACTCTGTTGTGTATATTGAAACCCAGCTGTTCACATTGACTGCAATATGATTTATGTTAAATAAAATATCAACTTGAACGATGCCGATTATTGACTGACGCTGACGTCATGGTGCAGCTCCTTGAGTCTCCAGGAAGTTGCCTTGTTTATTAAAAAATATTTCGTTGCTGATTTTATGATTGGCGGCATTTTAAGAGACATCAAGAGAATTTACCAGGAAAATAGAATAGCGAGAAAAAGCGCGACCAAGTGAACCTGAAGAAAAACGTGTTGGAGCTACGGAGGCCCAGAGGGGCAAAAACACATCAGGGTTTGTTCTCTGGAAGCCACTGTACTTCCTGCAGCTGCACGCCGGTCTGTGGAGGCGGTCTTCGATGATGTCAGCAGCAAGGAGTGAACAGAATCTACCAGAAGGTGTCGTCCCCTGGTTCTTTGGCTACGCCCCCAACAGGAGGCACAATGATGGAAAAAGCTGATGAAAACAGAGTCCAACACTGGTAGGGTGTTGCCAACTGACCTTTGACCTCTGATGTCTTGCTTTGACGTCACGGTGTGAGAGGCGTTGAGCCGTCGATCGCGCTCTCACGCCAGGCGGTAGACGCGTTTCGCTAAAATGATCTTAGATTTTGAGCCTTCAAAACATGCGATGGAGGACAGGTGAGCGTCTCTGGATCGTCGATCCTCCAAAGGAAGGCGTGGCCTCACCAGCGCCCTCTGGTGGACAATCAGGAAGCGACGTCATTTCCCGTGTCCAATTAGGGGAGCAGCGGTGAAGCAGCACGAGGTCGTTGGCACAAACAAAGGAAACTCAGAGTTTGTAAATTCTGTTTTATTCCACAAACAAATATCTGACAGTGAAACCTCTCTGGACACAAAATAAATAAACCAGTAAACAGCTTGACTTCCTGTCACAACACCATCCCTCAGCTGGCAGTGACATCAATGATGTGACACCACCACCGCCGTGACATCACTGCCGACATCAGGATATTCCCGCTGTCTGATTGATCAGCAATAAATATTGGTAATAAATAGGAAACATAAATAACAAGTTTAAATAAACAGTTAACACACAACTTTCTTCCATCTCATCATCAGGAAATGACACTGGGACGCCGCCTGATACGACTGCAGACAAACGTGAAGCGGCGCGGGTGAGGTGGGCGGGGCCATCTTTTTCTTTTTTTTAACTTTTTTTTTTAAATCCCTGGATTTAAAATTCAAAGCATGAGACGAGTGGAGACCTGCAGACATTCACCACATTCCTGCACCTCCTTTGACGGATGGGGAGGCGGCGCGAGGCTCTCCGGGGCTGGTCAGGGCGCCGCGGATCACAGGAAACTGTCACAATAAAACACCTCGCTCGTTCCCATGTTTGCTTCAATATCTAGAAATTTCGTTCCGTCCCAAATATTCTAACAACTATTTTCTGCTTTCCTGTCGTTTCTGTTGTTGCAGTTTTGTTTCCGTGACTACATTTTTGCTCTCTTCCTCAAACGTATTTCCTGTTCTTGAGCTCACCTCAGCGCCACCGGCGACTTCTGCTCGGCCATTGCCGTTTCACGCGGCGGTCTCGCATTGGTGTTTTGCCGACGTGCACAGACATTGGAGCTCATCTTTGACTCTGATGATGACAGACGTGTCCTCGTCAGACGGCTGCAGGACAAATGAGCGGAACCTCAACCTCTAGCAAACATTGTTTAGGAGCTGTTTTCATCTTGGCAGCAGCTTTGGACTTCCCGGTTGGCGAGGCGTCAGGTCGCCTCGCCACCACCTTGCTTCCAGCGTCCCAGCTTGGTGAAGTCAGTTGTTTCTCTCGTGTGGCTGAGGCCAGAGTTTCCTGGTGATTCTTCATCTCGCTGCTCGTCTTCATGTCTCTGAAACACCACCCGCATCTCCATCTGCGTCAAAGGTCGCCTGGGTTCATGACCTTTGGGTGCCCCACATCCTGTGTCCCTGTTTTTTTATGCAGGTGGCTGGGGGTCAGGGCCTGTAGGTGGCCACAGCCCTCAGGCTCCGGATCAGATCATGACAGAAGGACTGGAGCTGCGACAGCGTCAGGTGAGCGGCCACCTCCACCTCGTAGTTGCTGTGGAGGCCTGACAGGTCCGGACCGTGGCTCTGATCCTCACCGCCGCCCGTCAACTGAGCCGCCTCCTTCATCTGAAGCAGACAGGAAGCTGTTAGCTTGTTGCCGTGAGAACCTGCATGTGTGTGTGTGTGTCAGAGTGATGTCAACCCAGGTGGGTTACCTTGGCTATCTGGGTCAGCAGGTCTCTGATGTCAGCTTGCAGCCTGCTCACGCTGCTCAGTCTGTTGGACAAAACCTGCAGCATCCTCAGGTACAGCTGGCTGCCCCTCGCCATGCGAGTCACACACATGTCCTGTAGGGGAAACGCACAAATTTATGACATCACATGACATCATGGCATCAGCCTTTCCAGCTCCGGCTAGAGATTTCAACTTTGGATGAGAAACTTTTGAGATTTTACAGTGGTTTTCATTTCCGCCGGCGTTTGAACGCGTCGCACTGTCTTTGTTCTCTCGTGTCTTTTTCTGCATTTCTGTTGCTCATCACATCACTGAAACCTTGAAGTTCTGTCAGGGAACCTTTGTTCCTCTCCAAGCTCCTCTAGAACCTCCATCCATCGCCCCAGGTTGCAGGGAGCTGGAGTCAATCCCAGCGCTCTCTGGTCTCAGACCCTCATCAGGCCAAGAGAACTTTAGGACCCAAAGAAGTCCACAAGGTCTGAGAGACAATGAGAACCTCCCTAGTCACCCTAGAACCAGCAGAAGGACCCCAGAACGTTAAATCAAGCAAGCAAGCCCCTCGTGGAAAGAGCTGTAATCCTAAGAACCACCCGATGGACCCTCAGATCCGCCCACAGACCCAAGGAGCACCACGAGACCTCTTCATCACCCAGAGCACCACAGAAACCCCCCGAAAGCCTGATGAACATCTCAGTCTCCTGAAGAACCTCATTTAGCCTCAGATCCTCCTTGGGTCTCCAGATTCCCTCAAGGGCTCCTTGAGAACCTCAGGAAAACCCTGTTGTCCTACCTAAACTCTGTTCCAGATCCCCAGAGGCCCTAAAATCACCTGAGCATGAAGGACTCTCTCTAGAACCAGCTGAGACTGACAGGCCTACTAGAAACAGCCTCTACAGCTGGACTCTCTAGAACCGGTTGAGACTTATGGATCCGCTACAACAAAAGACTCAAGAACCAACTGAACCCCCTCCTCCCCCTTTGAGGCACAGCAGAACAGTGAAAAGACCCAGAGACCCATCAGAACTCACCAGTGTGAAGCGCTCTGACAGGGGTTTCAGGACTGGGGCGGAGGGGATGCCCAGTGATGCCACCATCGTCTGCAGGTGTGTCATCTGGACAGGGGGGTCAAGGGTCAAACCCTGAGAACAGGAAGAAGATGAAACATTCAGGGGACCTGCAGCCAACCGGGGCTCAGCTGATCTGACCAATTACGTGTGACCCGTGTGACTACCTGTATGGTGATGGCTGCGGCGTGCACGCTGGGGATGTCGTCCAGGATTTTCTCCACCAGCATCCTGGCCCGCTCGGCCGACTCCCTGAAGGCTGGCGGAGGATCAGATGACAAGCTGGTGGGAGCTGATTGGACCAGTAGAGGAAACAGGAAGCAGCTGAGCAGCAGGCTGGCGACTGCAGGGAGAAACAGGGCTCACTGACTGGACAGACAGTCGGCTTGGACAGACGCGTGACTCCGTGACCCCACACGCTTCACCTCCCAAACTAAAAGCAGCGTCGACTGTTCCGAGGCGGAATCAGTCACCGTCAGGGTTGCTGAGCTGCGAGTAGCAATCAACTTCCAAAATAACTACAAATGAAAAAACGGAACTCTCCCTTTAAGATTTGAAGAGAAAACTGCAGTTGTCCGTTCTGCTGATGCACCTCTGACGTTTTTCATTTGAGAGGACAAAAATAATGCGTGAATTCATTTTTATTGATCACCACAGAAGCCGGTGACCCCCGCTGCCGCGCCCGAGACTTCGCTCAGGTGAGGGGGGCGCGGTGGTGCGTTCACGTGTCTCAGCAGGAACATTCAGGAGAAGTTTGAAACTGTCTCAACGCTGTCCCGAGCTGCTTCTCACCTGTGGGCGCGTCCATTTCTGTCCGGCGGGTCTCGGTCCCGGTGTGTCTGAGTGTCTCTGCCGCGCGGCACCGCGAAGTCGCTCTCAGCTTCCATTTGGGGTCGTTTGGACTTTTTATGTGCGGACTCTTGCAGCGGGGTTTTCCATTTACGAGCCGCCGCGTCTCCGTCACGACTCGACTCATCCACTACAAACCCGAAGTGACGAAGCTCCGTGAACTCTGGCTGCGTCACAGCCGTTAATTTCAACACCGAAACTTACCTGAGAAATTAAAGCCTGACGTGATGGTTGGAGATGTGCTTCGCTGTCACGGAAAATGAGGTTGAAACATTTCAAATAAATGTAATAACTGAAATGATTTAAAGATTTGTCCCAATATTATATTATATTATATCATGTTTGATTTCTAAATCAACTCTCTTCTCCAAGGGTTCTCAACATGGGGTCTGGGGACCCTCGGGAGTCCTGGAGGATCTTCCCACAACTGTTTGATTAACCTCGATTCTAATGCTCACACAGTTACTGCAATAACTGCACAGTACTGCAGTAACTACTGGAACTTCATAGTACTGCAGTCACTACTTGAACTGCACAGTGCTGCAGTAACTAGTGTAACTTCATAGTACTGCAGTTACTACTTGAACGACAGTACTGAAGTTACTGCTTTAACAACACAGTACTGCAGTCACTAATTGAACTGCACAGTACTGCAGTCACTACTTTAACGACACAGTACTGCAGTCACTACTTGAACGACAGTACTGAAGTTACTGCTTTAACGACACGGTACTGCAGTCACTACTTGAACTGCACAGTACTGCAGTAACTACTTTAACGACACAGTACTGCAGTCACTACTTGAACGACAGTACTGAAGTTACTGCTTTAACGACACAGTACTGCAGTCACTACTTGAACAACAGTACTGAAGTTACTGCTTTAACGACACGGTACTGCAGTCACTACTTGAACTGCACAGTACTGCAGTCACTACTTGAACGACAGTACTGAAGTTACTGCTTTAACGACACGGTACTGCAGTCACTACTTGAACTGCACATTTCTGCAGTCACTACTTGAACGACAGTACTGAAGTTACTGCTTTAACGACACAGTACTGCAGTCACTACTTGAACAACAGTACTGAAGTTACTGCTTTAACGACACAGTACTGCAGTCACTACTTGAACAACAGTACTGAAGTTACTGCTTTAACGACACGGTACTGCAGTCACTACTTGAACTGCACAGTTCTGCAGTCACTACTTGAACTGCACAGTTCTGCAGTCACTACTTGAACTGCACAGTTCTGCAGTCACTACTTGAACTGCACAGTACTGCAGTCACTACTTGAACTGCACAGTACTGCAGTCACTACTTGAACTGCACAGTTCTGCAGTCACTACTTGAACTGCACAGTACTGCAGTCACTACTTGAACTGCACAGTACTGCAGTCACTACTATACAGTGCGATTAGCTTTTGCTCTTCTGAAATACCTGCTGGTGCTCCTGCTTCCATGTTTGGAGTTAAATGTCCTGTTGACTGTCAGCCACTACTAAGCCCCGCCCCTTTATCCACCTGCTGACAGCCAAAATGGGAAGTGTTTGCTGAAATGAAAAAAACTTGCTTTTGTTGGGATGTCAGGCACCCCCCCCCCCCACCCACACACACACACACACTTTATTGGGAGGAGCAACGTACGATCAACTGACCCGACGTCTTTCTGACCCGATTCATTCGTTCTGTTTCTCACAGATTTGCTCGCACGGAGCCTTGAAGAAATCCTGGAAGATTTGTGAGTCAGCGTAAAGTTAAACACTCTTCAATGACTTCCTGCCCCGCCTCCTCCTCGAAACGACAGTGATGAAATTGTTATGTTTCTCAAGGCTCTGATTCATTTTCGTTAACCCTTTCTGGACCCAAGGGTTCAACAGGAATGCGAGCAGGAGACTTTGATTGCAAATCAATCAATCAGTGGATCAATGGATCAGTGGATGAACTGACACCTGCTGTCATCCCACCCGATGAGACTCAGTTACCCAGAAGGCCACAAGCACACGAAAACAAATGAGATTTATTTGTTCAGAACAACAGTTACAAGTGGGGTGGGGGTGGGGTTAAAGACATGTCTGATGACACACTGGACACCACCGGAGGATCATGGGAAGCTGTCATCATCATCCTCAGCCATTTCTTTGGCGAACTCCAGGTCCTGTTGCTCACGCTCCCGACGCTCCTGAACACAACACAAACACACACCACACACACACACACGTTGTTGAATTAATACCTGATGACCACAAGGAGCTCTGCGATGGGAAGGACAAGCACGAGGGTTACAGCTGTGTGTGTGTGTGTGTGTTACCTCGGCTGACTCCAGGTCTTTGTTGTATGCCTTCGGAGGAAACCTCATTGCCTGCAGGACACACACACAACCAGCAGTTAGTTATAAACTTGTGATTAAACTAAACCTGAGTACGTGTGTGTGTGTGTGTGAGCGAAGGATTAGAGCACCATGATGGTGGATATCAACTCATTAAATCAACCTGCCATGTCCTCCTGGTTGTGTCCACACGAGGAACTGCTGACCAGCACAGGAGCACGGCCTGTCAGCTGTGACAACGATGAAAAGTGACCTTTCACCTTCATCGTGATGACCAATCAGGGTGGAGATCCCCCTGACATCACTCAGGTCCTGCTGAGTCAGTCAATGTGGGACCAGCTGATCGTAGCTTTTTTGACACACTCACGTGTTTGTGCACCACAACTGGCGTGTCAAACCCCAGCAGACACCGGAGCGTCCAAATCATGAGGTCAGGGAGGAGCCGGACACTCGGATGAAACTCCCATTACACGCGGCGTGACGAGCCCGACCTCCCATCAGGTGTGCGTCTCCCACAACATCCTCTTTTTAAAACAGTCTTAAAATTAAATAATAACAGTAGCAGCTTCTGATGATACCTATGAATTTTCTTTAAACCAATTCAGCAAATAACACCCACTTCTACGTTAAGGCACACCCACTTCTGGTTTAAGCCCCGCCCATTCCCTCCAACAAACACACGATCGAGTGTATGAAGTGACCCATGAAGGAAGTGTGGCGCCCCATGCAGAACTTTTATAAGAAACACTTGCTGAGCCTCATGAACGACTCTGAATTAACTTTAATGTCTTTACTTTCTCGTGTCGAATCTTCCTCTACAGCAGCGAGGACAGACCAGCAGACCCTCCCACAATCCGCCCACAGGTAGAAACAACATTATCCATGAGATGGGATCAGTCAGTGGGTGGAGCTTGTACGTAACAATGGTGATATACCGCCACTGGGTGGGCACTGAAGTGACGCCGCTAACCTCCCACCCCGCTCCCCAGGACACATCCCCGAGTGCCTCACCTTGACAGACATGTTGTGGATGTCCAGGCAGAAGGAGATCCTCTGGTGAAACGCCAGCTGAGGCTCTCTGGTCCCGTAGATGTCCATGGTCTCCTTTGATTGGACGAAGCCTTTCTCGTGGTTGATGCTGGCCTCGATCACACCGTCCCGGATGGCCTGTGACACACAAACACACACGTCCCTCATCACCTCACTGCAGCAGCTACCAGGGGAGTGACCAATCAGGTGCGTCAGTGTTACCTTGGCAACGATGAACTCTGCGTCCTCCGGACTGTCGAGCTGCAGCTTCTGAGCGATGTCGGCAAGCGAAATGCGAGAGTACGACAGGCTGATCATACGCACACCTACACACACACGCAAGCACAGTTACAGCCATCAGGTCAGTTGCGGGAACATGTGAGGTCACAGCAGATCAGCTGCGTGATTGGCTCACCGGTCTTGATGACGTTGTGTCTCAGGCGGATGATGAGGGTGTACGTCCCATCTGTCTGAAACTTCTCGCCAAACTGCTCCAACACCTGGTTAAACTTGGCCAGGTTACCTGTTCTCACCGCTACACACACACACACACACACACACACACATCAGACCATGTACAGGGGAAGGGGCTTGATGGTCCAGTCATGCGTATGTAAAAAAACAAACAAAAAAAAACAGCCTCTAAAATATTGTTTGTGGTGAACTAAGGGGAGAATTAATTATTCAGATAATTTTCAGATCGTTTAAAGAACAAACCCACTTATAGAGATTCTCTCTTACGTCCATTGTCCCTGTAGCCAAGACCCACACAGCACAGCTAGCACATAGCTTAGCCCAATGCCTGGTAGTGGGTGGGAAGTGTTAGCATCAGCTAGCTCAGGTCCATGCTAATTAGCTTAGCCCAACAGCTGGTAGTAGGTGGAAGTGTTAGCATCAGCTAGCTCAGGTCCAGGATGCTGGTGTGTCCAGCAGGAATCCTCCTCCTCATCATCATCAGTAGCAGCAGTCGCTCTTCTAGTCCTCAATAAACGTTTGGTTCTGTTGACCCAAGTTCCAATGGAGCTTTGGAGGTGCTGCGTCAAATCACTGCGCCAGTCAGGAAAGTAGTTCCGGCTACGTGTCTGATTCTACCACTACAACGTCTCCTCATGTTAAACTGGTATTCATCACCAAGGTTACACTCAACCCTCCTGATATTAATGCAATGTGCTAAGCTAACAGGCTTTGGTTTGAGAACATTGGACAGTAAGGGACTTTCCCTAAAAGTGAGCAAGTTGCTTTTAAACTAATATGGAGACCTAATTACTTCTCATTATGTTCTTGAATTATTTTTTTTTTAACTCACTCAAATTGGTGCACGTAGAAACATTTCCCTCATATCAAACCATATTGAACAGATTTCCGTTTGGTTACTAACCCTGTGTGAGCAGGAAGTACGGCATCAGAGACCTCTTAAGGGACGGCTGTCGGAACTGAAGTCTGTCAGGAATCTCACCCAGCAACAACTCCACCACGATCAGCAGCTTGTGAACCTGCAGGCGCGCGCGCGCACACACACACACACACACACACACACCATCATCGCAACATTGAAGAGTGTATCTGCTCCTACAGCCACGGTTGTGAGAACACTCAGAAGCGTGAGATTCTGATGGCGACCTGGATATCAGGACTGTGACATCACACACTGCATTGGTCTGACAACATCCAGAAGAACCCTGTGATTCACCGACTGATCTGGATTCACATTAGCGGACAGCTAACAGGAAGTTGATGGCCCCGCTAGCATGCTCAGTGTGCTCCTCCCTGCAGCGCGGGGTTGTCACCATGGATACAAACTCAACGACTAACGCACCTGCTTTCATTTCCATATCAGCATCTACACTGAGATTGAAATGTTGGACATAAATAAATGTTGCCAATGAGGCACTGACCGTCTGTTTGAAGCCCACGGCGGTGTGTTGAGGAGCTTTCCTCAGAGCGTTGGTCAGAGTCCTGCGAGCCTCCGAGTACTCCAGCTGGATGGCCTTGATCCGACCTGGAAGTCACATGGCCCAGATTAACGCCACTGCAGTAGAGCAACTCCTCAATCACCTGTGTAGAGCAGGTATCTGACTCCTCCCCCTCACAATTACCTGTGTAGTATAGGTACCGGGCCCACTCATTGTTGTTGGCGAGCTCTGGGAACACGGACTTGGACACCAGTTTTTCAGCCTGATCGTACAGGTTGAAGTGTAGGTAGTTCCTCAGCAGCAGGTTCAGGAGAACAGCCTGGCCGTCAGCGTCGTGACGCAGAGTTGCTGTACGCAGACGAGTGTGCAGGAAGCTGACAGAAGGGAAACAGCATCTCCATGAAAACAGAGCCGCGCCATTTTGAATTTAAATTCTCTGCAATCAGTAGAAGTGAAGTGTCAACAATTACATCAAAACATCAGAAATATCGACAACCAGGAGAGGATGAGGACAATAAACACAAACAAGTATGCGCAGTCGCAGGACACAGCTCCCCACTCTGACAGTCCTCCTGAGGTGTGTGTGTGTGTGTGTGTGTGTGTGTGTGCACGTGTGTGGGTGTGTACCTGCGGATAGTGTCGAACTGCTGGAGGAACTCATACACCCGGGCGTGGTAGTAGTAGCACTTGGCAGCCACCAGGTCCAGAGCTCTGCGGTTCTTGGAGCCGATCTTCTGCAGCAGGTCATCAGAAACTTTCCGGGCCTGAAAAACCAACAAACATTCAGAGGAACCTGAAATCCTTCAGCTCACCACGTTCATTGACCACAGAGGGAGGGTGTGGTCTGACCCAGGAGGTCAGCCATTACACACCACTCTGTGCAAACAGCGTAGCGAATCGCAGGTCAGGAAACTGACCTCGGCGTATCTCTTGTTGTTGGTCAGGTGAACCACCAGCAGCAGCTGCAGATACGCTTCCACCTCAGGCAGCAGAGGGCTTGACGCCGCTTTCCCAGTCCTTGGACGAAACTGCACTTCTCCCTCCGCCATCTCCATTGGCTGACAGACAAGAAGGAGGGTAAACACATGTCAGCACTCATCTGTCAATCAATCGTTTTCTGCCCCCTGGCCAGTCTCCTCACCACTACACGACCTTTGCCTCAGTGGCTCGACACTCCAGAGGCACACTGAGACCTGCCAGCTCCTCAGCCTCCATGCAGAGGAGGATGACGGAACGTGGCTTCCCTCACAACAGGGCGCAGGTTCTTTATAAAGTGAAGACTTTGGACACACCTAGCGTGACGTGTGATGTGTTATCAGGATGTGCCATTAGACTCCGCCTCCTGCGACCTACGGCCCCCTGGGGGGAAACTACGGCTCGCATTCACATTAACTATCCGGCCAAAAAGACGCATACTCCGCCACAGCAGAGTCTGACAGATGCTAACACTTAGCTTGGTGAGCCACTCAGCATCTGCAGCCACATCAGGACCCCTGCTATCTACAACCATTTCCAGAGGGTGATGGCGCTTGGCTCGACAGGTGAGCTCCTCCAGCCAAGCAGCGTCACAGCTCATGTGATGCCACTGAGTCCATTTGTGCAGTGACTGCACTTCCAGCTGTGTTTCTTCTACTCATGTTACCACTTGCTGCTTGGAGAGACGCCAACTTCTCCCTCTCTGTTTTGCCAGCCACCAACTACAAGAACCAATCAGGAGCTACATGATGTTGTGGGGGGCAGTAGGACAGTTAAAGCCAGAGGCAGGCGGAGCTGCAGCGAGGTAGTGATGCTCGCCCCGTGCTAGCTAACACTAACAGATGCTCACCCACTCACTGCTGATGGATGATTATCAGGAGATGCTAGCAGTCAGACACAAAATTCAGCAGGGATCATTAAACAGGTGTCAAGGGATTCTTCTGTCAATCTGCTAATTGGTCAGTCAGCGAGTTTCAGTTCTGACGATCAGTTTGACTCTATTATAGCTTATAAACCTTGAAACCATTTAATGTTGAATGTGTAGCCCCACCTCCTCCAGGAAGCCCAGCAGGAAATCTCTGGTGGTGGAGTTGTTGGTGAAGAATCCCGTCACAGCTTTGTGCAGCACGTTGGTGTTGAGACGGCGGCTGGTGGACGGTAACGCTCGGAGAGCGCGAAGAACAAACCGAGGCTCCTTCCCTGACACCGCCTTCTCGATCTGCTTCACATGCTCCTTGATGTCTGAAAGGCAGGGAAGCAAGAAAGAAAGCTCTAAACAAAGACAGCATCATGCAGAACGTCAGTCATGACCCGGCTGCAGCGTCTCGTCGATCACTCAGTCGTCCTGCGATAGGAACGTTAACCCTCTGGAGTCAGGTAACGAAAAATAACTTCCTGAAGGAGTTCCTCTGAAGGCGTAACACTGTTGTAACGCTCCTCTGCAAATGTAACCCTGTTATTATTCTCCCTTGGAGGAATAACACTGTTGTTACATTGTTGTTACTCTTCTGTAGAGGAGTAACACTGTTTTTGCATTGTTGTTACTCTTTTGTGGAGGACTTACACTGTTGTTACACTGTTGTAACACTCCTCTGGACGTGTAACCCTGTTAGTATTCTCCTCTGGAGGAGTGACACTGTTGTTACTCTCCTCTGGAGGAGTGACACTGTTGTTACATTGTTGTTACCCTTCTGTGGAGGGGTTCCACTGTTGTTACTCTCCTCTGGAGGAGATACATTGTTATTACACTATTGTTACTCTCCAGTGAAGTTACACTGTTGGTACTCTTCTGTAGAGGAGTAACACTGTTTTTACGTTGCTGTTACCGTTTTGTGGAGGACTTACACTGTTGTTACACTGTTGTAACACTCCCCTGGAAGCGTAACCCTGTTAGTATTCTCCTCTGGAGGAGTGACACTGTTGTTATTCTCCTCTGGAGGAGTTTGTTTACATTCTCCGTCTCACCAAGAAACAAAGCAGCGTTTCAGCCTCATGAACGCAAAATGACTCACAAGGACTTGTTGTGTCGGCTATTAGCTTTAGCCATCATTAGCATGTCAAGTCATTTTTTTATCTGAACGTGTTACTATCGGGATTTTAAGGTACAGTGTCTTGCTGTCGGGATTTTCACGCTGGTAGCATCTGTTATCGTAGTTAGCTTCGTCGGACTTTTGAGCTAGTCAGTGATGCTAAAATGCTAGCTTTCGCCAGAGAATCGCGGCGGCTTCAACCATGCGAACCGGGCAGCCCGGCTGTTTGGCCGGTAGCATCTAATGTTAGGGTCAGTTTTACCCTCCAGGGTCACGCTGTCCAGCTCTTTGGGCTGCTTGGCCGCGTTAGCCGCCTCCTCCTCCGGCATCTCCACATCCTGCGGCTCCGGGCCCGGTTCCTTCGGCTCTTTGGCTTTAGAGTCCCGGTCCCGACGCTTGGCCGCTGTCTCCTTCATGGCGTCTAAGGGACAGAGAAGACACTCGCCGTGATACAACTAATAAATTCCCTCTCACTGAGTCGAATTCGACCGCAAAGTCTTTTCTGCTACTTCACGGCAATGACCAGCAACTATTACTGAACGCAAAGGACTGTGGGATGCGGCAGACAGCACGGGGCGATCGCAGGAACCATCATCGAGTCACGACTAATCAATCACCGAGGGAGCGCTTGTTCCATTTTCCTTTCGTTCTTTTCTCGGATAGACTTTGCACCTGTAAGTGAGGGAAACTTAAATCGCTTCAAAACGCAGCTCTTCATATCTCCTCTCGTGTAAGTGGCAGATAAATTCCGGTCCTACATGTGCGGATTATTAATCTAATAGAATCTAGACCCGATCTTACCTCTCGTGTGAGTCTGTGCTTCATGAAGAGTTTTTGTTTTCCCACAGTTTACTCATAAAATAACCCCCTCGTCATGAACTGTCTCGTTCTGAGGGGGTCTCTTCAGTGCAATAGAGACGTAACATGAAACCAAAACAATCACAACTTCAACTCACAAACACCAGAAATGTCAGTTGTACATTACGACCACTGAATGACGCAAAGCGGACTTGATCAGCTGTCTACCCCGCAACAATTGAGAGAAAAAAAATAGAGTATAGGCTCGTGTTAAATGAAAAACTATCAGAAACATGTACAATAAGTCAGAGGACAGTATTTCTGTACAGGTAAAGTGATGTCATGATCATATCTGAGTGACGACTAGGATGCATTCTTGGGGAAAAATTGTGTTATTTTCTAAGGCTCAACTTCCTTAAACATTTCCTAATTTTTTGATACCAAAATAAATATTGAAAGATAATCAGTAATAACATAAAATAATCAATGTGAGGCTGAATCTTAGTTCAGGGTCAAGCCAAACACACGGATACCTTCTCTGCATCATTAATAAATGTTAGATTCTATTTTGAGAATGGCTTGAACCAACAGCTGTAGTGCAGGATTTTGTTTTGTATAGTAGTCTGATAGACCACTGGAGATTGTAGAAAGTTTAAATTAGATTGAAGGGAATTCTAAATTGGCAATGGATCAGATTTTCACAAAGATGAAGAGAAGAATTTGAATTGACTGACGGAGGATTAATAAATCAAAAGTCTGAGTATTTCCAAATAGTCGACCTGAGATTATTCCTATGAAGTCAGTGTATCATAAATAATACTGCATCTTTAAGTGAAAGAACCTACTCTGGTGAAATAACAGCTTTTATTTTGAAGTAAATTTCAGACAGGAAACAAGCATTCTCTTCCAGTGATTTAAGCTTTTATTTTGAAGTAAATCTCAAACTCCAATGATAGGTCAGCTGTTCACTCCGCATAGAAGCCTGTTCATGAGAGCTGTGAGGTGGTAAAGTTCACACTCCGAATGTCCCACTCAGCTCAGAGAAGTGGGTTCGACATCACTCAACACGGCGCGTTTGGCGGCTCCACCCACGAGTCATTGTGTTGTTCACTGGTGGTCGTGACGTCAAACTGAACTCCACAGGTTCCATTTGCAAATTTGTCTGTCACATAGCTTGTTCTCAAGAAGCCAGTGTAGAGCTAGCCTTCTAGCTAGCTACTGAACAGTAGCTGTCAACGTCGTCCACCTGATCATCACGGTGTCGCCGGGGGTGACGAGCTTGTATGTCACGTTTTTGTTGCTAATTGGGATCGAGCTCATTTCAGGAGCCAGCCAGCCTGTCTGATGTTAATATGTAAACGTTCTGAACCAGGCAGCAGGACATGTCGGAAGGAGAACTTTCCTATCTCGCTGCAACCTTAACACGATGACTCAACGAGTCGAATGATGTTTGTTGATGTTGGGATTTACGGTACGTAAGGCAGAGCGACGAGCGGCGGACGATCAACGAACCGTGATACAAACATAAAAACGTGCTCCGTCAGAGTCTGGACGTACTGATCGTGGGAAAACGGCTAAAACTGAAACTTGTCTTCGTTGCGCCCAAGTTGAGCGCTGGTCAGCTGTCACCTGATCTTTTTTCTAACAGTAAGAACACACATCAGCTGCTTTGCATGATGGGAAATGAATGAACTTTGCAGGTCCAAACAAGAAGCATGGCAGCACTGCGTGGTGACGGTGACATGCAGCACAGCAGTTTGGAGTTTGAGAACGGTGGCAGGGACGAGGGGTCCGGGTCCTGTCTGCAGACTCAAACACTGCCAGAAGACGTCCTGTTTGACTGTTGGTCGTTAAGCTTCTCTGGTTCGTGTTGGCACTTGAAGACTCAACCTCCTTAAATGTTCTGTCCAGGTCAGAGGTCAAATCAGGTCACAACCTGCCACAATATACATGTCACCTGTGTTTCTGTCCATCTCCAGGTAAGTCCAGGTTTCCTGGTGAGTCCAGGTTTTTAAAAACCTGCTCTAAAATGTTCGTCCACAGTCACAGAGACCGACTTTACACTTTTTTGGATCCTGAACCAGACGCAGATCCTGCTGAAGGACATGCATCTCCAGAGGTCACAGAGTTCGTCTTTGAGGATAATGAGGACAATCCTATCGACAGATGTCCTCTGACGTCTGTTGGACAAACGCAGCCATCAATGGAACAGTTCAGTGTTCAGTGACTTTCTCTCTGAGAGTGGGAGCTTTGACAGGGTTAGCCTAGCTTAGCATAAGGGGTTAGCCTAGCTTAGCATACATACTATTCTATATTTACATATATATGTATAAGTTTGTTGTGTTCAATATGTTAGACAATCACGATATTTGACTTTCGTGACAATAACACACTTACAGCTCAATGAAAGCTAAAGACATCAGGGACATAACGGACTTCCTGTCATGCTGCTTAAAGAACTAGATGACATCATCATCCATCAGTCTCACATCAGTTGGCAGCATCCTTGCTTGTTGCCTGGCAACCTCACAGCAACAATGAGGCTCAGGACTGATCGCAACTATCGACTCTCAGAGAGAAACAGTCAAACTTCACCATTCAACTGTGGGCGACTCCTGTGTGACGTCACACAGCAGGACCGTCCACAGCGTTTAGCTCGCCAGCGAGAAGTCAGGCTCATGGCATCCTGGGAAAGAAGGCGCTGCAACTCCTGAGTCCAATCGGCAGCTTCTCTCTTCAAGCAGTCAGACTGGTCAATCTGTTACATAATGCGATTGCTCCTCAGGTGGTGGTGATGATAAAGGGTGTGATGTCATCAAGCAAAGGGAATGTATATATATATGTGTGTGTGTGTGTGTGTGTGTGTGCGTGTGTGTGTGTGTGCGTGTGTGGTCCAACTGTGATGTGATGGCGAGGTGTTCATGCTTCACCTGCCAACAGGAGGCAGTGGAGGAGCTCCTCTCATCACTGCAACAGGAAAGCAAATGTTAGCGTTATCGCGCCAACATGTCCCACCCGTGTGTGTGTGTGTGTGTGTGTGTGTGTGTATACCTCTGTTGGCCCTGCTAGGGTAGATCTTGGTGAAGTGTCGGTACTCGTCTGGTGGGGGGAAGTCGTCCAGAGGATGAAATGAATACTTTGACTCAAAATCCTCTGCAGGAACAGAACACAGTGTGTTTGTTTGTTTTTTTCAAATTAAAAGCACAACAGTTCAGTAACAAGTGGAATGATGAAGAGGAGGAGGAGGAGGAGGAGAGACATGGCTTCATCTTTCACTTCAGGGCGAACTCAAAGCAACTTTCAATCTGAAGTGTTTTTGGACGGAGAGCTGGTTCTTGTTGTAGAGGAACAGAGGGGAAGTAGGAGGACAGAGTTGATTTCTGGATGGTTCCATCATAGCAAAGAAGGAAATCAACTTGACGACGTCACACTGGAGAATCACGACTGATGTTTAAACAAATCCTCATCAGCTTCGACTCCCTTGAACATGAAAACTAAACCAAAATTTCTGGTTCTGAAACATGAAAACAACTCACCAACAAATGAACGAGGAATGGAGGAGGAGGAGGGGTGTCCATTGCGGAGGGGAGGGGGGGGGCGGGGGAGGAGCGGCAGGAGTGCGAGTGGGAGGGGGAGGAGGTTTTCCTCTTGCAGGTGGGTCAGAGGAAAGGGAGGGGCTACCATGTGTCCTGTAGGGAGGAGGAGGTGGGGCTTCCCTTCCGCCAGCCCTCAGAGACGACTGGACAGGAGCTGGTGGAGCTGAGGACAGATTGATACAGGCCATCAATACTGAGGATCAATAACAGAGATCAATAAAGAGTGTGTGTTAGCAGAAGCATGTTTGTGAGAGCGTTCACGTGTGTGGGAGGCTTGGGAGTAAGACCAAGGGGATGTACCAGACAGGCACATTTCCAACATGGTCAACCTCACTGACCTCCGTTCCAAGAAACTTGGTGATTGTAGTGAGTATTAGAGGCCACTAGGGGGCAGCACATGCTGCGTACCCACTGGTTTGGCTTGTTTTTGTTTATCTCCATCACTGCAGTGGAAATTTCTCCGGTCAAACAAGTTGCGTTGCCCATCCGATTTTTTTTAAACTCACAAGCTTCCTGTCTGGTGTAATCTGCTCTGTGAAACCCATGCGCCGGGTAACACATCACACTTCCAATCATCCGTCATACACCGTCACACATCGTCCTACACCGTCACACACCATATTCCCAAGTTTAATGTTGGGAGCGTCTGAAGAAGTGAAAATAAAGGCCCCACCCAATCCCAGTGTTTGGGTGGTGTCAGTGACTCAGCTTGTGGGCGTGACCCTCACCTGTTCCTCTTCCTGTTGTCTCTCTAAGGGTTGGCGTCGACCTGTTGCTGCTCTGTTGAGAGGGGGTCGGGGACGCAGGGGGAGGGGGCGGAGCGGGCCCTCTGGTGGGGGTGTGGCCTCCTGGTGAGGGCGCAGTCCTCTTGGTGCTGAGCGAGACATGACGCTGCGGCAGCTCAGGTGCAACCTCACTGCCACTGCTGGGACCATTAGAGATGCGGAAGGGAGGAGGGGGAGGTGCCAGAGAGGAGGAGGAGGCGGGGTTTCCACCAGAGGTGGGTGGGCGTCTGTTGTTGCCAGGCGATGGGGGAGGTTTGGTGGGGAGAGGTGGGGTGTTGTTAGGGGCTGGGGGGAGGGGCTTCTCTCTGTTGTAACAGGAGGAGGAGGTGGGAGGAGAGGGGGCGTTCCCACGACGACAGAGAGGAGGAGGGGGAGGGGGTGCTGAGGATGAGTGCTTCATGCTGGCAGAGGGGGAGGAGGCTGCAGAGGAAGGGGAGGAGGGGGACGGAGAGGGGGACAGGTTGGGCAGAGATGGGCGCTGGGAGCGACTCGTCTCCATAGGTGAGGAGGCCTGAGAGGAGGGGCTTTCTGTGTCATCATGGCGATGGCTGGGTGGGCGGGGCGCAGCGGCACGAGTAGACGGGGAACGTCCAATTGAACCATCTGGGACCAGAAAAATACAATGAAACTGAATCTAATTGACAAATACAAAACAAAAAAACATAAAAATCACACGGAAAATCATACAAGTATCAGATATACTGGATACACACACACACACACACACACACACACACACACACACACACACACACACGACTAAAATGGACTGGCTCATCACCTCCACTTGGCCTCAGTTTGGGAACGCTGGCAGGAAACAGACCTCCTGATGGTGTAACAGAACCTAACGGGCTTCCTGCTCCGCTGCCATTGGGTCCTCCAGCCTCTGCTCCGCCTCCTTTAGGCTCTGAGAACCAAAAACATTTGAAAGGTGAGCAACGGCACCACAGGACACTGAAGCTATGGCAATGCAGTGATGAGGTGAAATGCAGCTGAGATCAGGTTACCATGGGAATGCTTGTTAATGTGGTAAATACAGGTGAAGTCAGGTGAGGAGTGATCTAGTGGCTAGATGAGGCGTGATTGAGTGGTTAGATGGAGGTGTGATTGGCTGGTTACATGAGGCGGGATTGAGTGGTTACATGAGGCGTGATTGGCTGGTTAGATGAGGTGGGATTGAGTGGTTACATGAGGCGTGATTGGCTGGTTAGATGAGGTGGGATTGAGTGGTTACATGAGGCGTGATTGGCTGGTTAGATGAGGCGGGATTGAGTGGTTAGATGAGGCGTGATTGGGTGGTTAGTTGAGGCGTGATTGAGTGGTTAGATGAGGTGGGATTGAGTGGTTAGATGAGGCGTGATTGGGTGGTTAGTTGAGGCGTGATTGAGTGGTTAGATGAGGCGTGATTGGGTGGTTAGTTGAGGCGTGATTGAGTGGTTAGATGAGGCGTGATTGGGTGGTTAGTTGAGGCGTGATTGAGTGGTTAGATGAGGCGTGATTGAGTGGTTAGATGAGGCGTGATTGGGTGGTTAGTTGAGGCGTGATTGAGTGGTTACATGAGGTGGGATTGAGTGGTTAGATGAGGCGTGATTGGCTGGCTAGATGAGGTGGGATTGAGTGGTTACATGAGGTGGGATTGAGTGGTTACATGAGGCGTGATTGGCTGGCTAGATGAGGTGGGATTGAGTGGTTACATGAGGCGTGATTGGCTGGTTACATGAAGCGTGATTGGCTGGTTAGATGAGGCGTGATTGGCTGGTTAGATGAGGCGTGATTGGGTGGCTAGATGAGGTGGGATTGAGTGGTTACATGAGGTGGGATTGAGTGGTTAGATGAGGCGTGATTGGCTGGCTAGATGAGGTGGGATTGAGTGGTTACATGAGGTGGGATTGAGTGGTTACATGAGGCGTGATTGGCTGGCTAGATGAGGTGGGATTGAGTGGTTACATGAGGCGTGATTGGCTGGTTACATGAGGCGTGATTGGCTGGTTACATGAGGCGTGATTGGCTGGTTACATGAGGTGTGATTGGCTGGTTACATGAGGCGTGATTGGCTGGTTACATGAGGCGTGATTGGCTGGTTACATGAGGCGTGATTGGCTGGTTACATGAGGCGTGATTGGCTGGTTACATGAGGCGTGATTGGGTGGTTACATGAAGCGTGATTGGCTGGCTAGATGAGGTGGGATTGAATGGTTAGATAAGGCGTGATTGGCTGGTTAGATGAGGCGTGATTGAGTGGTTAGATGAGGTGGGATTGAGTGGTTAGATGAGGTGTGATTGGCTGGTGTGTTTACGCTCTGTTGCAGCTCCAATGACATCATCAACGGCACAATGTGATTCACAAACAGGTGAAAAAACATGTACATTAGTGACATCACAGGTGTAACGGCTGCACAGTGACAGGAAATAAAACACAAAATCAACATTCTGATTATTGTTTGGATGTTTGTCTCAAAGTCTGTGAACGCAGCACCGGAGGATGTTTCCTTTAAGCAGATGATCATGTGATCAGTAGCCAGACTGACCTCAGATCAGTAACTTTGTCTTGTTTAAGTGTCTCAGACAGTCTGTTAGATGCTCCAATTGTGCAAAACCAAACATTACACTTCCTGTCTGAGCTGCCGCCTCATGTGTCATCAGTCTATCAGAAGAGGTTGGAGGTGTTTCTTACTCTCCATCTCTGCGGCGGCCCTCTTCCGCTCCTCAGATGGCGCCCCCTGCTGCTGCTGGTGGAGGTACTGGTATAATCGAATGTATGGGTGCTCTGTGGGGGGTGTTTGGCTCTTGGGTGTTTGGCTCTTACTGTCGAGCAGCGGCGCGCTGCGGTCATTCACTACCGCCACCTTCTTCAGCGCTGTCCCTTTACAGATGTCGGACAGCAGGGCGCCACGACCTTTGACCTCCTCTCTGCTCAGTTTGGGAGGGGTGGTGTTGGCCTACGGGAGACGTGGGTGCATTAAAACAAGTCAAAGGAGGATAAATGCCTGTAAACTTGGTTTATATATCAGTTGGGTATCAAGACTGTGTGTGTGTGTGTGTGTGTGTGTGTGTGTGTGTGTGTGTGTGTTGGGGGGGGGGGGTTACCAGGCTGAAGGTGGGGGGAGGAGGGGGTCCCCCAGGTGGAGGAGGTGGAGGGAGGGGCATCCTGCTGTTACACACCTGAAACACAACAACAGACAACCTTCAGCCAGCAGAGGAAACCTTAAACAACTGCGTGACTCCTCTGGCGTTGCAGAGGTCAGATGGCATTAATAAACAGTTCCAGCAGGCGAGTTGGGTTCTCCAACCCAAACCTAGCAGGACTGAACAGAACATCTACGCTATTTCGGACCCGCTGCTGTCAAACCGACAGACCAACTCTAGAAACCTCTGTTTTTTCCAATGTGGAAAGTCGAGAGAACTAAGAAGCAGACATTTCTGGACCTGGTGACGCAGTCGTCATGGCTACCAAGCAACAAGGAAGGACAGAGACCTCTCAGAACCAACTCTGGCTCTGAGTGATCACAAGCAGAGTGACTGGCGACCAATGCGACGCCTGAGAAGCGAGCAGCTGCCCAGGTTTCCTCCTCAGACCGCATCAAGGCGGTCCGAGTCCAGTGGCGGTTCAATGCGCACATCCACGTGCAAAAAAAAGGAAAAAAAGAATGCACATTTAAACAAACAAATAAGACGCATTAGTAAAGCCGATCTAGCACAGTTCAGAACCGAACTACGTCACAGCCACCGTGCAGGGGGCGACTCGGGCCTCCAGATGGTCGCCGTCACCGTTTATGACTCAGTCTCTCTGTTAGTCGGTCTTCAATCTCAGAATCACACACCAGTATAAAAACACACATCGACGACCCACACAAGGTAGTCACAACCGCTAACGGCGCTAGCTAGCACCGAACACCCCCAATATCGGTCCGGACCTGTGCAAGACGCCGCGCGAAAGCTTCAGTCCAGCTGTTCGGTTCGACCATCCACATCTGGACGGACATCAACTAGCCGTCCCCGCCGCACGGCCAGAAAACCAAGTGCGCGTCATCACTTATATACACCTGCGGAGTTAGCTAACCACGCTAGCCACGTTAGCCCCTGCTGCTGGGTGTTAGCATTAGCGGAGGGCTAGCCCATCATTTCTGCTAAGTCCATGTTAGCGTGTGTCTGTGTGTTGGGGGGGGGGGGGGTACCTGTGAGGGTCGCCGCTGCTGGTGCGTGTCTGTCCCGTGTGTTCATGTCTCGGTCGGCCGGGTGGACCGTTAGCTCCGCGAATAGCCGGAGGTCTGCTCCCCCGTCAACACACCGGAGCACGTGACCTGCGCGAGCGCACGCCGTGGCTGCGGGACGCGATCCGGCTTCACGCTCCCGCCATCGTAGCAGAAACCAGCAGTTTCAGTTTGTACGTAAAGAGCGAGGGTGGGTCGGGGGCGGGGCCACCTTGTCGCGGACTGTCCGTGCCATACCGACCTGATACTTGTACTTTCACTTTGGCTTGGGTGACGCAGTCCTACAGCCAGAGTCGAGTCACTCAAAACGGTCTCGTCAAGCTGACAGACTTCAAATTTGAAGGAGCACAATCCTCGTCAGGGGTTGTCAAAAAAAGAGTTCGATCCAAAATGTTCCCGTCAGAAGTGTCGCCTAACTGTTGGACCCCCAGCCCAGGTGAGGTTCACGGTCTGGAATGAGGACACATCCGCCTCGTTACCGCCGTCCTTCCCGGGACCTACCGGTAAACGTCTATTTTACCGGTGTAATCGTTCAGGGAGGGTTTCCATGACAACCTCTGATGTTTTTATTTTTTTAATTATTCCTTTTATGTGTTTCATTTACACACACACACACACACACACGGCTGACTTCAGTGTTGACACACGCTTCTGTTTATTAAGGGATGTTAACGGTGGCACAATCACACTTTTTAAATGTATAAATTCGACTTCTTTCACACACAATCACGGAAAAAAATACACTTCAACGTATAAAATGAGAGCGAGAGGAAAACTGGATTTGCTGGAATACAAAGTGCAAACTTCCCTTCTCGCTTTTCTCTGATAGAGTGACGGGACGGCGAGCGACATTTACCTGCCAGCGATGACGTCCTGAGGTCATGCTGGAAGAGTTTGTGTTTAAGGCTGAGTGACGCCGTCTGGTTGGATTGATTTAACAGAGAGAGAATCAAGGACGCTGGGGGACCCATGAGGACCCCAGGGGACCCATGAGGACCCCCAACCCCACTGTGGGGACCAGTAGTTCATTTGACCTTGAAGATGTCTGTCGAACAAGTCATTAAACATTTTTTAGAGATGCATGCGTACTGCCGCCGCAAGTACTTCTTGTCAGACCAGGTCTTAGATGTGCCACTCAGACAGGAGGCAAGGTGGACGGTGGCCTGGAACCTGGAAAAATGCAGAACCAGAGACAAGGCCAGCATGACCACAAAGAACGGGACCGGGGTGCTGGCATGTCCTGGGACAATGTACGGGATGATGAGGCGGTCTCTCTGAGGCCGGCCATATTTATTGAGGAGGAAGTCAAATCTTTTCCAGCAGCCGTCGTCGGGAGATTTGAGGGGTGTCAGCATGATGGTGGGAACCAGTTGATCACCAGCTTCTTTCATGGAGTTCCAGTGACCTGGAAGCATCTTGGGACAGTACTTCCTGTCCACCGGACCACAGTTGTTCTTATCGACGATAAGTCGAAAGACTCTGTGTTGAGGCGTCATGCATCCGGTTGCAATGGCGTACGCCACTTCAGTGGACATGAGACAGTTCCAGGGAGAGTAGAGGAGCACGTTGGTGATGGCGGGGAGAGGCAGCAGGCAGCTGGCGGGCATCATCTCGCCAGTGATCGCTCCGTGGGCCATGAAGATGATGTCAACGTTGTTGCTGTGGTTCTTCTTCTCCTCATTGTCTATGTGTTTCTTCAGGAAGTAAAACATGTCGGCCAGTTGCTGGAAGGCGCCCGACTCGGCCTTTTCCATCAGCCATCGTCGGACGCTTTGGTTCGGGCAGTTTTCCACTGTATGCTCTAGTAGCGACTCTCTGGTCCTCAGCAGCCTGGGAGTCGCTTGTCTCAGCTGGCTGGAGACCAACATCCTCCTGGACGCAGAGGAAGGAGGCATCAACACGGATGCGTGCATGTGGCACATTTGTGTCTTTTTAATGTCAGGACTCACAGATTCGGGTTCAGAAACCCCTGCTTGGCGCCATCGCCTTGATCCACGGAGGTGTTCATGTCGACGGTCTGCTCACCAAGTGACACCACAATCAGCGAACCCCAGCCTGCCAAGATCATCCCACTGATCCTGTTCAAACGTGTCAGGTGACTTTGTTCGCTGTTGGACAAGACAAGAGATGGAAGAACACGGAGCAAGTTGGTCATCACTATCATTTGTAACCCTGGCAACCAAACCACAAAGTTGTATGCGTTAGTTGGAAAAGGTTTTACATGAGAGACGAAACAAAAGCCAGACTTTTTAGTTTTAAATGATCTAAACTGGAACGACAGCTGACTCCGCTGAAGCGTTTCAACTTTTCTCTTTTGTAACGTTTGCTGTTGTTTGTGTTTATCTGACAAAACCTCGCCCCTCTGAGGGGTTTAGTGTGTGCAAGCAGTTGAAAGTCAAGTTGCAGTGAACTCACCTGCTCTGGCCGGCGGGCAGCTCCTGCTGAGTGCAGCTCCTTCTTGTCCTCTTATATAGTGAAAGGTATTGGGGGAAATCACCTGTAAAAACGAAAGAGAATTGAGAGCGTCTGGAGTTCTCAGGGAATTCCACCATTGTGTGAATGTGAGGATCTGGTAATTCACATAACCCAGTTCCTGAAAACAGTGACGTGACGGTGACGTCGTCGCCGTCCCTGTTAGGAGGCTTGGCGTCGGCACTGTAACAATGATAACAGTTTTGTAAATCTGAGGTTTCCCGTAAAACACCTGGCCAGCACCTCAAGGCAGGGTCGCCATGTTTATACTCTACCCCCAGGTACACAAACAGGTACACAGACAGGTACACAGGTACACACACAGGTACACAAACAGGTACACTGGTACACACACAGGTACACAGACAGGTACACAGGTACACACACAGGTACACAAACAGGTACACTGGTACACACACAGGTACACACACAGGTACACAAACAGGTACACAGACAGATACACAGGTACACAGACAGGTACACACACAGGTACACAGACAGATACACAGGTACACAGACAGATAACCAGGTACACACACAGGTACACACACAGGTACACTGGTACACACACAGGTACACACACAGGTACACAGACAGATACACAGGTACACAGACAGGTACACACAGGTACACACACAGATACACAGGTACACACACAGATAACCAGGTACACACACAGGTACACACACAGGTACACACACAGGTACACTGGTACACAGACAGGTACACAGACGGATACACAGGTACATAGACAGGTACACAGATACACAGACAGATACACAGGTACACAGACAGATGCACAAACAGGTACACACAGGTACACACACAGGTACACAAACAGGTACACAGACAGATACACAGGTACACAGACAGGTACACAGACAGGTACACACAGGTACACACACAGATACACAGGTACACACACAGATAACCAGGTACACACACAGGTACACACACAGGTACACACACAGGTACACTGGTACACAGACAGGTACACAGACGGATACACAGGTACATAGACAGGTACACAGATACACAGACAGATACACAGGTACACAGACAGATGCACAAACAGGTACACACAGGTACACACACAGGTACACAAACAGGTACACACACAGGTACACACACAGGTACACAAACAGGTACACAGGTACACAAACAAATACACAGGTATACACACAGGTACATAGATACACAGGTACACAGACAGATAACCAGGTACACACACAGGTACACAAACAGGCACACAGATACACACACAGGTACACAGGTACACAAACAGATACACAGGTACACAGACAGGTATACAGACAGATACACAGGTACATAGACAGGTACACAGATACACAGACAGATGCACAAACAGGTACACACACAGGTACACAGACAGATACACAGGTACCCAGACAGGTACACAAACAGGCACACATACACTGACAGGTACACAGGTACACAAACAGGCACACAGACAGGTACACAGACAGGTACACAGATACACAGACAGGTACACAAACAGGCACACAGACAGGTTCACAGGTACACAAAGAGGCACACAGACAGGTACACAGGTACACAAAGAGGCACACAGACAGGTACACAGGTACACAAACAGGTACACAAACAGGTACACAAACAGGCACACAGACAGGTACACAGACAGGTACACAGACAGGTACACATATACACAGACAGGTACACAAACAGGCACACAGACAGGTTCACAGGTACACAAACAGGCACACAGACAGGTTCACAGGTACACAAAGAGGCACACAGACAGGTACACAAACAGGTACACAAACAGGTACACAAACAGGTACACTATAATCCACAAGCGACTGCTCTTGCACTTCACTCGCACCCCCACCCCCAGGGACACAATGTCCTGGCTGGGACTCGTCTCCATGCCAACGATACACAGCACCATTTTTTCAACTTTCACTTTCGTTTTTAGAGCAGGTTTTTAAAGTTTTAATGAGTTTGTTAAACTGTAAGGAACGTTTGTTCTGCTTTTAGCAACGATGCCGGTGTGGCATGATTCATTCACCATCGAACAGAAATACATTTTTCCTTTTTCCTTGTTGTTTTTGTGTTTATATTTTAAAAAAAGGTGTTCTTCACCTCTCCTGACACGTTTGTTTTGGGTTCATGACAGGGGTCATGTTTTGCTTTATTCCATTGTTTATTGTAATTTATGTCAAAATGGAAATAAGAACTTATTTTTGTTGGTATTTTTGTTGTTTTGAATGAACGGTGCATTTTGTTTACAACATTACAGTTTTATCACATGTGGCCTGACGGACCTCAATAAACAGACCTTTGACTCACTGAAACATTTCTCTGTGGCCCTTTAAGGGTTTGTGTTTGAGTGCACCTGCACTGCAGCCGGAGTGGGAGGGGCATCACACCTCTCTGCAGCGCCAACTCAAAACAAAGAAGAACGTTGACTCTCCAGGAGCCCTCTTCAGGTTCGGCTGTGTTGAGCTGAATCTTCTGGCTGTGGCTGAACTGGGACCAAGCTGTGATTGACAGGTGAAATGTTTCTGCCTCACAAAAGCAGATGTTGATTTTTTTTAATTCATGAAACAACCGAAGAACTCACACACACACACACACACACACACACACACACACACACACACACACACACACACACCCCTCGTCTCCTCTCTGGTCACACAACTGTTGGTTGGACTTCCTGTGTCACTCCTCACATTGGTGATGTCATAAGAAGACATGTCTGCTGGAGAGTCCCTGACGTGGCAGGTTTGGTACACCTGTCATTGCACTAAAACCCATGGATCCCACCTCCCAACAGATTCATTATGAAACCTCTCCCAGCTGGCACCAGAAGGCAGTTTAACCTCAGACACAGATTTTGCGATACATTTTTATTTTGGGGAAAAAAAACAAAAAACAGCTTAGCATCAAACATTGGACTTAAACAGGTCAGGCACATTGGCGTCCACCTGGACCGCCATGTGAGGTCGTCTACAGCGCAGGTACAGCGCAGCTCATCTCTGTACCGCAGTTACAAATGTTTCCTGTTTGGTAAAAGTTCAGAGGTAGTTTTCACGGGCAAACGTGCTGTGGGATGAAGCTGATGAACCGTGAACACACACTTTATGTTCACACCTGTTAAAAAGTTTGCGTCATTGCTGAATGTCAAACATGTTAGCTAAAGCAGCGACACACAAGAAAACAAACGTAGCTCCAGCGTCCATCGGCACTTTGTGTAGACTTCAGTTAGTAAACGGCTTCACTTCAGCCTCCAGTCAGGACACCAACCGGTAACGTTCAAATGTTGCAGCTCAAATCACACGTGTTAATAAACCAACAGAGAATTTCAGGTTTCTGCAGCTTCCACGGAGGCGACCCCCCTTCCAGGTGACACTCATCTTCAGCTGCTGTCTTCTCACTGGAAGACAGAGGTCAAAGGTCAGTAAAGGTCCTTCAGAACTAATATGAAACACAACAACAATCATCACGTCTCCCTCAGTGAGCCGTTAGCTGAAGCTGTCAAGCTAATCAACCATTTTGTGGTTGTGTGGGATATTTTGATCCTTCGACGCATCGTCATGGTCACTGGAGTCACGTGTAACTTTACTGCCATCGAGTGGCGTTCAAGAGCCACAATGGTGATGATGAAACAGCGGACCAGAAACCTCAGCTGCCTCATTCACACACAGCTGAAGCAGGAGCAGACAGACACTGTCATGACTTCTTCAAACTAATACGGTCCACCTGAATTATGAAGTCAGTGACTGTCACCAAACGTAACGCTGCTGACGGACAAACTGACCCGATCAAGTGACTTCTGCCTGATCAACGCGTGACCTCACCATGCATGTGTGTTCGAGGGCAAAGGTCACACCTTTTCCTGGCCTCTCCTGGGATCCACTGCTGCCGCTGACAGAGCGCCGTCTCATGATACCTGAACACATCAACGTGAGCGTTTTATGTTTGTTCCAGTCATAACGCTAGCGTGGCCCTGCAAGTCATCCTCACCAGCAGGGGGCGGCATTTCCTGCCGCTGCATGCTGTTCTTTCGAGGAGGGAAGTAGTTTCCGGTTGTGGAGAGGCGCCGTTGGCGTTGATTCAGCATGGCAGCTGGAGAGACGATGACAAGGGGTGGGACTTTACCCATTCTTAGGTACAGCTCCTCAATCTCTTCCTTCTGATTGGCCTGCAGGTTGTGCACCTCTGTCAGGTGTCTGGGAAAAAGGAAGGCAGGGTTAAAATAAGATGAGCTACGAGGAAGCTGCTGCCATGTCTTATTCCTGCTTATATTTTGATAAATCGTACAACTGAATGGCAGATCTCAGCAAGATGCAGGCTTTTATTTTGAAGAGAAAAAGCAGCGGATAGTTCCACAAGTTTGACCAGCGTTTTATAAGTTGTTAGCTTGTCACCACGGTTACAGACCAGACAAATCGGTAATTAATAGAGACTATGTTAGAAGCAGCCATCATCAGCACACTGCTCCTGGAGAGTAAACACTTCTTTTGACAACAGTTACCAGGGCAACTGATGTGCTGGCTTACCTTTTACGAAGCTCCTTAAGCTCCTCCCACATTTCCTCACTCTCGCTCTCGGATTCTTCAGAGCTAATATAAGACGCCGCGCGGGCCCTCGACCCCTCTGACAGGCTGACGCTCAGCTTTCGACCCCCTGTCCTACCATCCTCTTCGTCCTCATCAATTGACCCGTCCTCTTGCCCTTTGCGGTTGCCATGGTAACCACGAAAGCGACCATCTGGGGAGACCGTCACTGCGCTGATGCTGGTCTCTGATTTGCTCTCCTCCGATGAGCTGCTTTCGGAGCTCTCAGATGAGTTCACCTCTGATGGAGGGGGGGAGTGGGCAGTGGGTATCGCCTGGTTGAGGAGGCGGGGCTCGTGATGATGGACAGCAGAACTGTGCTTAAAGGGCGTCACCTGAAAACGACCAACTGTGTGGGAGGACGGTTTCTTCACTGAAAGAGACAGAGAGAGAGAGAGTCACAGGAAACCGAAGATACATGGTGTTTTTGGTCAAAGGCGATAAATTATTGCTCCACCCACAAATGAGCCTCGTCACTGTCAACTGAGGTCGCACTCATAGGCGGTTGTGATGTCAACTGATAATCTACATTTTACTTTTCAAGAGCCTTCTGGCTAGCTGGTAGCATTAGCTAGCAGACAGGAGGAGGCAGTATCTCGCCATCATGTGACCGCTGCTATTGTTTTAGAGGGGATGTAAAGATACACAGGAAGAAAGACGGGTCTTACCCTCCTGGATAGGTGGCAGTCTTGGTGACAAGTTGACAGGGGGGGACTCCTGGCCAAGGGGAACACTGGGAGTGCTGGAAACATTGGTAATACTGGGGGTGCTGGTAACACTGGAAACATTGGTAATACTGGGGGTGCTGGTAACACTGGAAACATTGGTAATACTGGGGGTGCTGGTAACACTGGAAACATTGGTAATACTGGGAGTGCTGGTAACACTGGGAACACTGGGAGTGCTAGGAACACTGGAAGCACTTGCAGTGTTGTTAATGCTGGGAACACTGGAAACACTGGCAACACCTGGAATATTGGGAACATCTGGAATGCTGGGAACACCAGCAATATTAGGAACACTGAGAACACTGGGAAGATCCGCAATGTCAGGAACACCAGGAATATCAGGACCACCGGGAACACCAGGAACACTTGAAACAGCAGGAACAACAGGAACAACAGGAACAGCAGGAACACTTGAAATAGCAGGAGCACCAGGAACAACAGGAACACTTGAAACAGCAGGAACAACAGGAACACTTGAAACAGCAGGAACAACAGGAACACTTGAAACAGCAGGAACAACAGGAACACTTGAAACAGCAGGAACAGCAGGAGCACCAGGAACAACAGGAACACTTGAAACACCAGGGAACCCAGGGACACCAGAGACGAACTCTGGACCTGTAAACCAGTGACAAAGGAATTGAGACTTTGCTCAGCGCAATGATGATGATGATGTTACTGTGTGATGTCAGCAGGGATTTACCATCAGGGGGCGGAGCTGACTTAACCTTTTGTTGACTTGAACCAAGACTCTGGAATAGAGGAAGTGAACCAGGCTTATTTAAGCCACATCCCCAGCCCCCAGCCCCTGGTGTAAGCAGGTCATGATTGTTGTCAGCATAAGGACCATATAATGAGATGCTCACCTGTCCTGGATTATGGCTGAGCGGTGCCACCTGTTGGCTGTCAAAGGCGGAGCCTGTCTGGGTTCCAGGGCTGTAGATCAGCTGAGTGGAATAGGGAGCTGCGTAGGAGGTGTGGCTCTGAGGGCCCAGGGAGGAAGACAGTGGGGGAGAAAGGGAAGTCTGGGAGGATGGAAAGGGGGGGGGCAGGGTCTGGGGGTGAAAGCCCTGGCTGGGGGACCCAGGTGGGGGCATGAAAGACTGGGCTACGCTCATGGCCAGAGAAAGCACATTAGCCAGAGAGAAAAGAGGCTGATCAGGGGGAGGCCAATGAGCAGGCAGAGCAGCTGAGGAGGAGGAGGGGTTAGTGGGGACCTGGGGGAGCTTGGGAGGGGAGCTCTGGAGGGAGGAGGTGTAGGGAGAGTAGGGGGAAGACAGGGGGAGATAGTGAGGAGGTGGCGGATGGTGTGGGAGAGGTGGGGTGAGGTCAGGCTGTGGGTAGAGAGGTGGCTGAGGGGAGGGAGCTGGAGACAAAGTAGATGAACAAGAGGAAATATTTTCAGTTACTTCCCCCGCTGGAGAGTGTGAAGCGCTGAATGGGTCACGACTGGACAGGCAAGCATATTCAACTGCATCTGGTCATCACTAAGCTAAGCTAAAGTTAAACCATCCAGTTTCTGCACTGGAGATGAAAAGAATACAACCTGAAGATGGAGAGCAAAGTGATTCACTTTGTTTATAAATCTCAGTTACGTTTAACAGAGAGAGAAGAAGCTCAGAATGCTTCCTTGAGGAGCGCCACCGGTTAGTAGAGCGTGAACATACAAACATAATAAAAAGTATGATGGAATTTATCTGTAAAGGATTCAGTTATGATGAAATAACACACTCATGTACCTGATGAGGTGTGTAAAGACTGTGACATCAGTGGCTCGGCGAGGGGCGTGGCTTCAGAGTCAACGTAGGAGTCTGTTCCCTTCAAGGAGGATGGGTCAGGATCTGTGGTATCTGAAGACAAATCAAAACGTTAATGTCAAGATAAGAACATGAGCACTGAAACCTCACCACCTTGTCCTTCCTTACCTGCTAGAGATGATGAGGACAGATTTCTGGAGAGGCCATGAGCCGCCATGTTTGACTGAACAAGTAAGAACCAAGAGAGGGTCAATTTGTTGTGGTGGCTAAGAGCAGAACTGATCTCAGACAAGATTAAAAACTTGATCAACAAAACAAGTTGGTGGGCATTAGACCCACCATGGCCTTAGGGAGCGTGGAAGCACTTGATTGAGATGAATTATTGCCATCTGCTGGCTGGTGCTGATACATCATGGACTCCGCCTTGTAAATGATGTCATACATGCGACAGATGAATGCCTGTCGCTCAGACGGCAGGATGAAGTCTCTGTGGATCTGAACACATAAATAGAACCATCAACACACCTAAACGTGTTTTAATGGACCGAAAATAAATTTTAAAAATGAGACCTGTGTTTTCAGTCATCGTTTTCTAGTAGAACAGGTCAACATGAGGTTAAAAAAAAAAAAAAAAAGGCACTTTGACAGTGGCGTGGTCTCATGGTAAGGAGGCCATTTTCACCATGTTTAAGAGATTCAGGGGGCTCTTGCTTGGCCGAGGCTCTGCCCCCCACAATGTTTGGTGAAAATTGGCCGCATAGTTTTTATGTAATGCTGCTAACAGAAAAACGCAACAATAATATCACGAATAATATGCACTAATATTCTCATTTTTCAGACGGCTAGCTCTGATTGGCTGTTGGTCCTCACCATCACCGAGGCGATGTCCTCAGGATTGTCTCCGTCCAGGTCAAACTTGAACGTCACCATCTTACTGTTGTGGGTCTGTAGCTGACACTCCACCACCCGGTCGGCCATGTCAGACAGCTGCTCAGACACACACACACACACACACACACACACACACACACACACACACACACACACACACATAGACAAAGTTATGTGAATCATCAGTAACATGATTTATTTTTTAATCCTTGTAATGAATGAGACAAAAGTTTTTTTCACCCCGGTGATTGTCAGACGAGCCTTTGATCTCCTCTTGAAGTGCCTCCGTTCGGTCACTTCCTGGTTGCTCTTCTCTGATTGGCCTTCATTGCAGTCACTCGTCCCAGAGGTCACATCAGAGGCGTAGCTGCAGATAAATAAAAACAGTCCAGCGACCAATAAATATAAACAAGGAACTCACTGAAAGCAAAGAGTCATTTTGAAAACCACCTGGTGTCCCTCAAGGTTCTACATTTGGAAGACTGCATTTTCTTTAGTTATCTCCATCTGATTGTCGACTGCGCTGATACGCAGCCGACACTCTTTTGCACACCACAACGGATTCAAAAGGCCCTTTCATCCATTTTAACTCAGGGGAAAAAAACGTCCTGTTTCATGGAACACAAACGTTCCCAGCCTGCTGTGAGACAGAACCTCAGTTATGTTTGTACTCTGCAAAAAGTGGCAGTAAGAAAATATCCAGCTGTTGTGGTTTGTTTTCCTTTTCTTTTCCAGTAATTTATGTTCACCGTTAGACCGAGATATAGATGTCTAATAATGGATCACGCTGATGGGATTTACCACAGTTCCTTCATGACCGATGTAAAGCAGGTTGTCTCTTTCTATCCTGATGGAAGGTTTCCATTTCACTGCTATCAGTTTATTTTTAGAGGCTTAAACCACCTTTGTCCTGTCACCTGTCACAGCCTTACAGTTGTCCACACATCTAAACCAGGTCCCTGCCTTCTCAAACTACGTTGATGGGCACAAACACATAACTTGAAGCCCGACGGTTCCCTGGAGAGATTTGGTGAAACCAGCATCCTCACAAAGCGACTCCTGTTGACCCTCCGCCATACAGGCTTAGTCTTGGTAAACATGTTACCTGTCAACAGGTGAGGAGAAGCCAGAGACTGATCTGGATGGCAGTCGCTCTGCGTTGTTGAACACGGCGATGCTCTGCAGAGGACAAGAGGACAAGACTACGATGTTTTACCTGGAAGCATGCGTGATGATGGACTAAACCCACCCCGCTGCTCACCTTGGGGAAGCGCAGCACAGGAAGCGGTGGAGGCTTTGATAATCTGGTCACAGGGGGACGAGTAGGGAATCGAGGGGCTCCCTGGGCAACAGGAGCAGGGGCACGGACATAAGGGAGGGGGGCAAGGTTACCGATGGAAAGAGGCGGAGTTTCTGTTCTCTGCGAGACACCTGAAGAGCTGTCATTCTCGTAGGCGGCTGCAATGAGTGACAGTGACAGAGGAGGAAGACGTACAGGATAGATACAAAATATGATAAATATTTCTTAACATAATAAATAATAGAAAAAACACAATCCCAACACAATTATTATTGAGCATAGTTATTTTACTGTACATGAAAATAAAATATTAATAAAATATCCCACATGAAGCCGTCAAGTAGGACACAGGTTTGGATGCCTTCTTATTCTCCTCCTCTCCGTCTCTGCTGATCCCAGAGTCCTTCGGGCTACTGCTCCATGACAACGCTGTCATGGTTGCTGTGGGTGGGGCATGTACAGTCGTGAGGGCAGATGCGGGCACAGCTGTCGAGTCCTGCTGCAAGTTTAGGAAGTTAATGATTCATTCAGAGATGTAAGGCAGGGGTTTAAGACGGTTCCAGGCGCCGCTCTCAGGCCAGATCCACCATCACCACAGGGAGGGTTACTCGCCAGAAACACAAAGGTTGTGTTGAAATTTATGCTGGAAGCCATTTTTAATTGATTTAATATTTGATCGGAATATAATTTAATCCATGTGTCAAATCTGGAACGTGGAAGGTAATTAATTTTAGCATCACCAAACCAAAAAACTCATCTGAAACCTTCAGGGACGAACGCTCACAAATGGTAGCCCCTGCTAGTGCAGGTTATTTGGAAACTTTTCCAGCTTAGACCATTCCTTCCTGTGCTGATAGCCGGCGGATGGGGTTGGGGCGGAGCCTGAGGGAAGGGAACATTTTCGACTCACCTTTGAAGTCACCTGGACCGTGGCTGGGGAGCTTGCGGCGGGTGCAGGTTTCTGACTGGATGTCTCAGGAGGTGGGGGGGCATGGTCAGACTCCTCATCGATGACGACCTCCTTAGTGATGTTGGGTGTTTCCTCGGGCAGATGGTGCTTCTCCCGCTGACGTTTTATGGTGGTCACACGGTGTCGTATGGCATTGGCGACTAGCTTATAGTCAGCTTCCCACACGAAGCCCAAAACCACCTGAGGGAGACACAGACAGGATGAGTGAGACGACCTTCAACTGGTAACCATGGCATCACGTGGCGGCGCATGTACCATCTCCTGGGCCACCTCCTCCGGGACATCTTTGTACAGCTCAAACAGAAACTCAATGGCATCGTGGTCTTTGTATTTCCCGTGAAGCTTCTTGTTGCCGTCCATCCTCAGCCAGAGCTTCAGCGCCTCCTTCTTGCCGTCGTCGTCCTCGGCCAGCTCCACGTGAACATCCAGCTGCTCCTGGAAGAAGCGGTGCTCCAGCAGTTCCTGAACCGTGAACCTGCCGGGACAAGAACACCAGAACTCAAACGGCATCACCTTCATCATCAGCTTTCTAGATAAACTGCCATGTGACTGGTCGGGTACCTCTCACCACTGTTGGTCCGGATGCAGCCGTCGATGATCTCCCTCAGCTCCGGGACTTTCACTTTGGAAAAACTGTCTGGTTTGATTCCCTGAGACACAAACAGAGTCAATCGTGGGTAAAGACATGATGCGGACAGATCTAAGGGGGGTGCGACTTACACTGGTGACCTTGCGGTAGATCTGGGCAGCGTTCTGACACTCAGAGTATGGATACTCAGACGTGGCCATCTCCAAGATGCACATGCCAAAGGCATAAACGTCCACAGCCTCATTGTACTTCTCCTCGTACATCTCTGGAGCCATGAATTCCGGCGTTCCTGAATGCACCAAAAGAGTTGATATGACATCATTTGAAGGAGCGGCTAACCAGACCCACTGTGATGTAATAGTAATTATCAGATGCTGAAATAATGACATCATATTGGCAATTTGGACTAAGTAGGACTTGATGATTTTTCAGGTTTTGTTGCCCTGGTGACAAGCTAATAATTTTTAAAATGTGGGTTTTCTGAATAGAGATTTGTTCAGATTGGCTGCGGGACGTCTGACACAGGAAGCAACTATTTTGAGTTGGCATGTTCTGAACTTGCTGGGATAGGCTCCAGCCCCCCCGCGACCCTTGATGTAGGAATAAGCGGAAGATAATGGAAGGATGGATGGATGTATGTTCTGAACTCACAACTTAGAGTCAGGAATGGATTCAGTGGCAGTGTGATGTCATAGCAGTCTGGGCTGCGTCCACGAGTCGTTGTATAACGATGCATACACATATGGCCTTCCTCCCATCAGCGAGTTGGTTGCTCTTACCAATGACGCTTTTGGCAAATGAGGCTTTTTTGAGCGTGGCGAGACCCAGGTCTCCGATCTTGACGGATGCGGTAGGCCCTGTGATGAAGATGTTGTCACACTTGAGGTCACGATGCAGGATGGGGGGGCAGCGTGAGTGCAGGAAGTGCAGCCCCTTTAGGATCTGGAAGCTCCAGCGCTGCAGAAGCTTCAGCTTCATCTGACGGAAGCGTCGGATGTACCTGGAGGCGCACGTACACGGGTCAGATGGACAGGAAGTTAACCCCTCCGCTAAGCTGCTCATCCTGCTGCAGACTCACGTCTTGAGCGTCCCAGACGTCATGAGCTCCGTCACCAGGATGGTGCACTTGTGGCCCTTCAGTGTCGACTTCCAGGAGTCAAAGAATCGAACAATGTTTGGATGCTGAAGAGCTTTCAGCATCTCAACCTCCTCATCGAATCTCTGACGCTCTGCCTTGTTCAGGCGGTGAGTCTGAGGGGTCAAAGGTCACACAATCATTTCCTGTTCTTAAATAATTAAAAGCATTTTCTAACACTTAGACTAAGAACAGCTGCACTCCTCCAGCTGATATAGCAGAGGGCATGATGGGAGATCAGTCTGCAGCGACCAATCAGCTGCTTCAATAAAATAAAGACGACAAGTACAATAAGTTATTAAATAAAGTAACACACAAACATGCAAGATCATCAAAGGAAATGGTAACAAATCTGTAATAAAGGAAAAAAAGCAAAACATAAAACTTCAAAGATGACCTTTGACCTCATTCACTGATAGTTACACTCTGTGAGTGCGTGTGTGTATGTGTTTGTGTGTGTGTGTGCATGAGTGTGTGTGTGTGAGAGTGTCACTATCATTGTCACTCAGGCGCCAGGCGTCCAATCAGATTCAGTGTGCTGAACATGAAACTGCTGAGTCACTGTTAATGCTTTATCTCTCTCTCACACACACACACACACACACACACACACACACACACACACACACACACGATGTGATGACGATGGAGGTGTTACGTGTTCCCTCATTCACGGCCGGTTCCATGTAAGACACAGGAGTCGCATTTATTCTTCTACGTGCTGCAGGATCGAACCTGTGACCAACTGATTCCCCCTCAGATGCAGACGTGACGCACATCAGGGGGAAGCGTGTGGTTCCACCATTCCTCCTCCTCTGTCGTAGTCAGGGCCACAGGAAGGAACCCTGGGTCCCTGGGCTTGAGCCCCCCCCCCCCCCAATTGATGCACATTCATTTCTGCATTTTCATTTGTGTGTCTTTGTTTTAAATAAGTGTCTTGTCATACGTGTGTGTGCGCGCACGCGCGTGTGTGTTAATATGATACCTGCAGCTCGCACCACGCCACCTCCACCGTCGTCTCCGTGTCGAGTCCTTTGTAAACGGTCTTGAAGGACCCTCGTCCGATCTCGACATTGAATTTGAGAAATCGTCCGTCGGGAGACGATGCCACCGCGTGCGTCTCTTCGTCGTGCTCCTCCTCCTCCCTGCATTTCCATGGTAACATCTGTCTGTTGGAGACTGACAGCGCCGCCGCCGTTTCCTCTTCCAAGTCTGAGCTGCTGTCCTCACTGGCCATAGTGTCTCCTGTATCCTCTGATTGGACAGTTGGGTCATCCGTGTTGGTCGCCATGGTAACAGATGGAGGGACGTACTCCTCTTACTCTAGTTTCTTCGTGTTCTGCTCGTCAGCTGTTGGCGGCGTCATGCTGCTGGTCCACTCCTGGTCCAGGGCTGCTGGTCAGAGGCCTGGGATGAGACACAAACACAGTTTTCATTTGCCTGAAAAAGAATGTGAATAGTGACAAAGACAGGAAGTTAAGAAGTTATTTTTCAATGTGGGTCCTTCAGTTAAAAACCGTGATGCAGCCATTTGACCCCAGCTGTCCATTGTTGATGTTTACAGCCGAACGACACAAGTCAAAGATATTTTTGAGTGCTCGTGCCAGTTGATTTTCTAATATTATTTGAATTCAGATAATAATCATAATCAGATTTCAACATCTTGATAGTTTGAATTGATTATGGTGATTAATTAGGAATGCAAATTTTCAGCTGTGTGTGTGTGTGTGTGTGTGTGTGTGTGTGTGTGTGTGTGTGTTAACAAACCAGTTGATCTCCAGTAAGAAGAACTGAGTGACTCTTGTCCATCCAACTCCAACATTGTGGCGCGAGTAGCAAACATTTCACTTCTGTTATTTTACAATCCGCAAAGAAAACAAGTAACCATTGTAACCATGCATTAACTAGTCTTCTGCCCGGTGTTTGTTAAGTCAAAAGGTGTCGTGTGGATCAGGAGAGGGCTGCAACTCTGTCAGCTGGAGCTCTATCAGTTACAACAGCAGCAACAAGCCCCGCCCACCTGACTCCTCCCCATCAGACACTTGTGCACCCCGCCCACTGGATGCCTGTCAATCAACTCAGACATCCATTTATATTGTTTTGACCATTTATTTCTTATTAATTGTCTAACTAAATTAGACACTATGTGCTAATAATAATAACACGACATCCGGATGTATCTTCCTCATGACTCTTAACTCGTTCAATCTTTCAAATTCAGTCGAACTTGATTCCCAGAAGAACCCCGTGTAATCACCGACACCCTGCAGTTCCGTCATTGGACGCACGGGGGCGGGCTTTTCTATTTTCACCGAGTTCAGAGGTCATTGTGTCGGAAGCACATGACCTCACTGTGCAAATTTTCCCTACATGTGCACACGGGCTGCAGTGTATTGATGAAAAAAAAAAGTTTAAATCCGAGTTTAATATCGTTGTTATTGGTTTAGAACAGTCCAGTACAACATGGCGGACGTCATCAAGCTGCCGAGTGATGGGGACCCAGGATCGGCTAAAAAGAGAGCCCGTCCGAATACGGTTGACCCGGGGGAAGAGGAGCAGAAACGGCAGAGAAACGTGAAGCAGCTGGCGGTACTGGGGGCGAAGAACAGCTCGGTGAAGCTGTTGGAGGAGCTGGTGTTCGGGGCGGAGGAGGAGCTGCTGGAGAGACTAACGGAGGTAGAACCCTCCGGCCAGACCCGGTCCTGCTGCTACGGTCACGTTTGTTAGCTAGTGTTGTTAGCTAGTGTTGTTAGCCAGTGTTGTTAGCCAGTGTTGTTAGCCAGTGTTGTTAGCTAGTGTTGTTAGCCAGTGTTGTTAGCCAGTGTTGTTAGCCAGTGTTGTTAGCCAGTGTTGTTAGCTAGTGTGAGTTTGAGTTTATTATCAAGTGTGACTTTGTTTTTTTCACTTTGAGTTTATGTTTGAGTTTGTCAGTGTTGTGTTTGTTAGCTTGTGTTAGCTTGGGTTTGTCACCGTCAGTGGTAGTTGTGTTTGTTTTCTAGTGTTGGCGTGCTGACAAACTAAATGTAATTTTCAAAATGAAAACCTAAAGGTTAAAGTTCATTGTCGTTTGCATTGATACATGAAGAACTGAAATTAAATTTTTAATCAAAATGCCCCCAAAAATGCTAAAATCAGCACAAGTCACCCAGCAGCTGTTAGCAACAGTCTTCATGTCAAGTGTAGTCAGTTTAATGTTTCAATTAGGAAATATTAAATCATTTGTGACCTGAATCCCAAATGGATAAATATTTCCCTGTTTATTCCATAAAACATGTTAGAACAGCAAACAAGACATTTGAGGATGCCGTTTTGTAAATAAACACAAGTTAAAATTATTGTCTCATCTAGTCTGTGACATCACCACCTGAATGTGTGAGCAAACTGGTCTTTAATGTGACTTCATTTCCTGTCATTGAACAGGAGGTTGAAGATCAGACTGCAACTTTATTGGTCGAGGACGATGAGGAGTCGGGCCAATCAGAAGACGAGAGTGAAGCTCACGTGCAGCATCAGCCAGCCAGGCGAGCTGCCTGGGTGGATGAAGACGACGAGCTGGAAGAAGAGTACGTGAGTGAAGCCGCTGATGGCGATGAAGGTTTGTGGGTTCATGACCAGAATGAACCCACGCAGCTCCTGAGTGAGGTGTCATGATGATGGCGTTTACAGTGTTACTCCACACAAAACTGTGACATTGTGAACGTCAAGGCTGAGAGGTCTTTTTTAATTTATACTTTGGGAGCATTCAAGATCAACACGTCCCTGGCGCCACCCGCCGTATCCACCATGTTTGTGTCGCCCAAAGATTTCATTTGTCAGTTTTGCTCTCTTATAAAATAATAGGTGTGCTATGTGACGGTGTTTCAGCGTACTTCAGTGACGAACAAAATAAGTAGAGCTTGATGGTTGTGGTTCCAGTGTGGGCGGAGCTTAACAAATCTGCTGGCCAGTGGTTACAGCCCCGTTATTTTTGTGTGCGTCAGAGTGGACATGAAGCATCGTTACCGTAGAGACCTGATGAAAGGAGATGCCGAGGCCACCATGTCCAAACAGAAACTACAGCAGCGGATGAGGGAGCAGTGAGTATATGCATGTGCGCGCGCGCACACACACACACACACACACACACACACACCTACTTACCTGTCTGCTGGTGTGTTACAGGTTCCAGAAGTCGATGGGAGGAGCTCCGTCGTGGGCTGACAGCAGCTTGACAAAGAAGAAGAGGAAGACAGCAGGTAGAAATGCGCAAGTCTGATTCTCTGACTCCAGGTAAACGTCGTCTCACTCCATGTCTCGTGTGTTTATGTGAATGAAGATGACGATGATGAGGACGAGGAGGAAGATGACCTGCTGAGGAGGACAGGGACCTTCGTGGCGTCTGCAGACAGTCTGTCCAGTGGCATCCTCAGAGTGAGTGTTGGCATGGTTAAGTCAGCTTAGCGAGGAAAAGCAGCTTGTTAATAAACGTGAGCTCGCAACAGACCTGACAACTCACGAGTGCCTCACTGTGGCGCTCGCTAGCATGCTAGCTCCTCATGTAGCATGTTTGTTTACTGGTTTAGCATTTAGCATATCTCCTCTTTTGCCCCCCACACGCCATCCCCTCTTGATGTTGTCCTCCTGCTTCAGATAAAGAAGTGTCTCCACGCCAACAACGCACGTCCATCAGAGGACAGGCTGACCACCGTCCAGTTCCATCCCTCTGCTCAGGTCATCATGACGGCTGGCCTTGACCAATCAGTGTCACTCTTCCAGGTACGTAAGACAACTGTCAGGAGTTCAAGCCACACGTGTGTGTGTGTGTGTTCATGTTGGTGGTGGTGGTGGGGGGGGGGGGGGGGGGGGGGCTGCAGGCATGAGTGTGTTTGACCCTGTGGGTGTGTTTGACTCCACAGGTTGATGGAAAGACGAACGCTAAGATCCAGAGCATCCACCTGGAGAAGTTCCCCGTCCACAAAGCCCAGTTCAGCCGCGATGGCGAGACTGTGATTGCGACCAGCCTGAAGAATAAGATGTTCTACTTGTATGACATGATGGAGGGGCGCATCACACCTGTCCACTCAGTCCGAGGTCAGAGTTCAACACTCTCATGTGGTAGTTTGTCACTTTCTGGTCCAGGATTTAAAATGATGACTCATCCTGCATATGGAGACTCGACTCATGTTTTGAAACTCCTCCGTGACCATAAATGTCATGGAGCACCAGCGCTATGAGTGAGCTAGCATGGTTGTCCTAACTCCTGCTAACTCTGGGCGAAGAGGAAACATCCTGTTGCTGTACAGTGATGTCACCCCTCTCACCCCTGTCCTCCTCAAACTGTTTTCAGTTCTAAACAAATGTGCGCAGGAGTGTGTTAGGGTGTTTGTTGCAGACTCCGCCCACCAACATCAGAACACACTCTGTTCAACAGGCTGCGTTTTATTTAAGACCTGTGTTGACCTGTTTGTTGTCGGATGGTTGTTTTTTTGTGTGTGTGTGTGTGTGTGTGTGTGTGTGTGTGTGCGCGCGCGCAGGACTGAATGAAGCCAGGGTGAAGGAGTTCTCGGTGTGTCCTGATGGAGGAAATCTACTGCTGACTGGAACCAACGGATACCTTCACCTGCTCACACTCAAGGTGAGTCAGGGTCCATCGCACCGGTGCTTCAGTGGAGCTCCTCACAAAGCTGCTGCGGCCAAAGGTTCATCAGTCAGAGTGAAGAATTTGAACGTAACTTTAATTGTTGGAAGTCTAAGGTGTGTGTGTGTGTGTGTGTGTGTGTGTGTGTGTGTGTGTGTGCACGCGTGCAGACGAAGGAGGTGGTCCGCAGTATGAAGATGAACGGGAATGCCAGTGGTGTCGCTTTTAGTCCAGACGGCAACAAAGTCTTCGCCAACTCAGGTAAGGCGACCACATGAAGACTGTGTGTGACATCATTAATCAACTTCATTTCAGTCATGTGACTCACACTGTGTGTGTGTGTGTGTGTGTGTGTGTGTGTGTGTGTGTGTGTGTGTGTGTGTGTGTGTGTGTGTTCAGAGGAGGGTGAGGTGTATTTGTGGGACTTGCGCAACAGTCGGTGTCTTAACAGGTTTCCAGATGACGGCTGCGTGAGGGCGACCTCCATCGCCACTTCACCTAACGGGCAGTACTTGGCCTGCGGGTAAGACACACCCACATGTCATCCCACACTCTGATTGGATGATGGCTGACTACTTACTGCCTGAGAAAATTGGGACAACGTATGAATACGTGACTTTTCAGGCCTTGACGACAAGTTAGATTTTTTAAATGCTGATTTTCTGAATGGAGCTCTGATCAGATTGACGACAGGAAGCTTGGCCTGGTCTCACATTTGCATCTTGTGGTGGTTCTTCCTCGTCCGTCTGTCCCGGTCGGACGGAGATACAAGGAAACTACAGCAGTGAATGTTTGCTAATGATTGACTCGGGATGTTTCTGCTCTTCCAGATCTCAAGCAGGCGTGGTCAACATCTACTCTCAGGAGGCGTGTCTAAACTCAGCCAATCCCAGGCCTCTGAAAGCTGTGATGAACCTGCTGACCTCTGCCACCTCCCTGACCTTTAATCCCACCTCTGAGATCCTGGCCATTGCCTCCCGCGCTGAGGATGAGGCCATTCGACTGGTGAGGATGGCCATGACGGTGGCAGTGATGACTGTGATGAACACTCTGATGTAACTGTGATGTCATCGTGTCTCTCAGGTGCACCTACCCAGTCTCACCGTCTTCTCCAACTTTCCCCTCTACAAGAGGAAGATCATTTATCGAGTCAGCTGCCTCGACTTCTCTCCTCACAGCGGCTTCTTCTCATTGGCTAACAACAAGGGACACGCACCCTTATTCAGGTCAGCCAGCCAATCACAGCCTTGCATGTGCACATTTAACAGCGTCATCAAGGAGGTAAACTACTTCAGAAGCTCACCCACCAACCGACCCTCTGGACGTGGTGGCACTCGTCATCTCAGTGTTGCCGTGCTAGCATGTTATCTTTCTAACAGATGAAGCAGGAAGTGGCGTCCTTCTTTGATTGTAGGATGGAGGCTGAGCTGTGAGCCTCATGACTGCAAATGCTGACTGACACTTTGTGTGTGTGTTCGTGTTCAGGTTGCTGCATTACAAGAACTTCTGAGGACGACAGAGTCGATCAGCGCCTTCGCTTCTTTGAGCATCAGACAGCAGCAGCTGTTCCTGCTTTCATCATCCAAACAATCGCAAACGTCTCCAGCTGGTTGAAACAGACGAGCGTTGACGGGGCGTCTCAGGAGGACCGGAGGACAGGAGGCCTGTAGCTGTCGGAGCAAAAAACCCACAAAACATCAGGCAGAAACCACCTGAGTGTCACAATCCAATGACTGTCAGATGGGGGGGGGGGGGGTCTGTTTGTGTGTCGGACTGTAAATAAAGAAAATACATTCATGCGAGTGGTTCTTCTATCAAACCCGTGACTCAGAGCAGGAAGAGACTGGGCTTAGTTTAGTGCCAAGTCAAGATCGGGGAGAAGCTGCTAGCTTAGCAAAACAACCAGCTGGCAGAAACTTCTGATTCTGCTTCAAGACTCAGAACTCAATTTGAGTTTGTGTTCTTATGTAAACTGGAGTGATCACCTTAGGTTTGTTTTTTTTGTTTTTTTTAATCATCAAGCATTTTATTGACGAATACACAAAACAGTCAGGACGTAAACGCCAACTCCATCCTCCCCCAATAAAAAATGGCTGAACCTCAATCTAAGCTGAGTTTATCAGAGGATGCTTCAGTTACTTGACTGTGACGCCAAAAGTCTAAACCAGCAAGCCTGTTTTATTCTGAATGCTGAAGTGGAACGTTCAAAGGTAAACATCTTCTCTTTGGGTGAAGCCTGTTGATGCTACGCTAGGCTAGGCTACCTACCGTATGGTACTGGCATGTGGTTAAACAACAGGTTAAGAAGCTGAGTGAACTGTCCAATCACATGGCAGAGAGCCGAACAGGTATCACCAGCTGGCTCCGCCCTTGTCCTGCCAGGAATGCCCTCCATCCTGTCTGTCCTCATGAGACAGCAACTCCTGGGAGTCTCCGCCTACTGGCTGACATCATCAGCAGTAAGAAACCTGAGTTTCAGGCTCTTTGACAAACAGGTCGACTGACAGGTAAGAAACTTCTAACAATCGGATGTTAAACTACTTCTTTTTTTTTTAAATTTTAGCACCAACTTTAGATTCTGTCTTCATTTCGATGTTAACTCACTGAAGGAAGAAACGTGTTTGAGGAAAAGATTTGATTTGTTACAGTTGAGCCCAACCAGAGACTCACGCCAGGCCTGCCACCTGGTGCCTTCCTCACTTCAGCTTTCTTCGTCACGCTTGCTTTTCCCATTTTCATTTCTGTAGAACTTTTAGCAGATTGAACATTGTAGGGAGATGAAATTACATCTGAGAGTCTGCAGGTTCGTCTTTGTCCAGGGTGAAACAACTGAGGAGGTGAGAGGTGCCTGAACCAAAAGTAAACCTTGCGTTTGTTCCTTTTCGGTCAACTCTGCAGCCGTTTACGTGAGAGAATTACAAAGGTGATTGTCAAAGTGTCTGGTCTTCGTGAGGTCATCTGTTTGTGTCGTGCTCATTCTTTTTGTTGTGGTTGCTAAATTGTGACAAAAAATATAGCTAATTATTGCATCCCATTGTACGCAGATTAATTTGCAAGAAATTACCCCCCAAAAATAGCTTTTTTAGAAAAAATTATTTCCAAATGCTGAAATTCTACGTTGCACTGATGAGATGGGATTTGTAGGGTTTGGAAATGAAACTAATCCGTTCCGCTGACGATCCTCAAGAATCTCCAGACCTCCCTGGGAGAACACCTGGCCCAATGTCAATTTCAGCACAAAGATGGAAGACATGAAGAAACGTGCTGCTCAAGAGTCTTGGCGGGTACTCACAAGATGGGCGGGGCTTCAGGTGCATCCCCTATGATGGAGAACTAATGACTGGAGTGTTTGGTGTTCACGTTAAACAAACCAGTTCAGTTCTGACTGGTAAACAGACGTCTGTACACGTCTGTGTTTTGTGGGGACTCAGAACCTGGCAGTCTGCTGCTTTGTGGGGACACCTGTCTGCTGCTCAGAGAGAATTGACAATATGTCAACAGTTGAAATTGAAATAAGATTACATGTAGGTGCAGTTCAGAGTTGTTGTTGTTGTTGTTGTTGTTGCAGTAAATATCTTGATCACAAAAGGAGGTTGTTGCTGTGATTGACTGAATTCTACACACTCAGTGCCAACAACTTGAGTATTGTGAGGCCAGAGTGACAAAGCAACAGCTAATAAAACATTCTAAAGACCAAAATAGACCAAGACCTAGAAAGTTAACTTCTTAACATCAAGTAAGTAAGGCCAGCAAAAGCAACCAACGGACACTGAATGTCTCACGTCAGTCTTTCTTGATGTTTTTCTTGTAAATCAACTTGCCCCTCGCCAGCGAGGCTTCGGCTTGTTTTAGATCTTACTAAGTGAACAGATCCTCAGAGTCAGGGATATCCTCAGCTCGGCTCCTGAGAACAAGAAGAACTCCCAATCCTCTCGTTAAGCTGTTCCACCAATCAGCTGCTCTCTGAGGAGGCACCACCCCCTCTCCCACCTGCTCACACCTGCTCAGGTGGAGGTGTGCCGGCAGCAGTCAGAAAAGGTTTGAAAGAAACGTTTGATCTTTGTGATGTAAGAAGTCATCTGTGTCTCCGAGTGCGGGAGCTGGAGAACTGAAAACGCCTCAGTGAGTGTTTGCAGGATTGTCGATGATGCCATTAAACCGTTGCCCGCCATGATCCAGAACCTTCGGAGGTAAAATATTCATCATTGGTGACTTGTGGTAATCAAGATGGAGACATCAAAGACACCATGGTCAGAATGATCTGGTGACCACCGTGATGTTTGATTACAAAGCATCAGGTGACCTGTTTCACTCCCAGCTGAAGGACATTTGACATCGATCAGTCACACTTAAGTTGTCAAGCGTTTTGTTCTGACTCGTTAAAATTGTGAGTCACTCGAGTCTCTCTTGTGTCCTGCAGCAGCATGACGATGGCGGCGGCCCCGGAACTCTTCTCGGAGCAGGAGCTCACCTGCTCCATCTGTCTGGACCTGTTCAATGACCCAGTGTCCACACCCTGCGGACACAACTTCTGCCAGGTGACATTCACGTATCTCCATATTCTTCCAGCTGCCATTCAGTCATTGCCACTGTGCGCAGATGTTGTTTCCCTCAAATCAAACGCACCTCACGCACATCCCTTTATAGAAATGTTACCGGTCCAACAGTGCGTAATTTCACAAAATTTGATTAAACAGATGGCCGGATCCTCAATGTTCTACTAACGCTTCTGAATGTTTTTGATCACAGTCACTTTTGAACAGCCTGCTGATGTCATCACGCCTTCTGTCCTGCAGGCGTGCATTGGAGGTTACTGGGCGTCCAGCGCTGTCTGTACCTGTCCCCTCTGCAAGCGTCAGTTTGAAGAGCGACCTCAGCTCAGCATCAACAAAGTCTTTGCCCTGATCGCCGACAAATACAAGCTGGCCCGTTATGGTGCTGCTGGGTTACCGATGCCGGTCGGGGACGGGACACCAGTGGTGGCGGGTGCCATGGCAACCAGTACTGACAGTAGCAACCCTTTTGTGAGGGCAGTGGGCGAGGATGTGGTGTGGTGTGACGTTTGCACGGGTGTCAAACAGCCGGCTGTCAGCTCCTGCCTCACCTGCACAGCCTCCTACTGCACTGAGCATTTGCAGCCGCATCACAACACACCCTTCTACGCCAAACACCCACTGATGGACCCCCAGGAGGCCCTCAGGGGCCGCACCTGCTCCATACACCACCGCCTGCTGGAGGTGAGAGGAGGATGTTTGGTATGGCCAGGAAACATGTGGAGACATATGCAGACAGGAAGTGACTTAAGCAATTTTTTTTTGGGGACATTAAAGGGAGTAATGTGTAGGGACAGTTGACAATATTAACACCAAAATGTCCCCACATACATAGAAACATGTTGTTGAGTGTCTTCTTCACGATGTGCTGATGTGTTTACTTGCGCAGGTGTACTGTCGGACGTGTCAGCACTGCATCTGTGCCATCTGTGTCCTGGAGGACCATCGGACACACAAGACTGTCTCCGTCCAGACAGAGCGAGTCAGCAAACAGGTAGAGAGGACAGAAACATTTAGCCATGTGTGACTCCTTGACCTTCTGAGACAAGAATGAAGCACCTCGTGTCTCCGCCCTCTTGCATGATCAGAAACAGGTAGCGAGGATGGAGCAGGAGATCCTGAACCGCATCAAGGAGAAAGGGCTTCATTTGACGCAGCTGAAGAGGAAGCTGGAGGGTGTCAAGGTCAGATGTCTCACTCTTCTGTCTTCTGTCACTTTTGTGACTCATTTGACCCTCGTGGACCTCTTGGGGTTCCACGATCCAACTTTGAGACCCTTTTCAAGAGCTGTGAAATGTTGATGTGACCCCACTGTGGTTCTTCAGAACTATGCAGATGGTGAGCGGGGGGAGGTGGAACGCCTACTGGATGATGTCTCTGGCTCTCTGGACAGAATCCGGACTCAGGTGGTGGGCGGGATCCAGAACCAGCTTGATGACGTGATGTCTAAGGGGGAGGGGCTGGTGAGCAATCTGGAGACGGAGCTCAGCCAGCTGATGGAACATCGGGCCACTTTGGAGGTCCAGGCCAGCAGTCAAGATCACATCAGCTTCTTGCAGGTGAGAACGCAGGAAGTGATGTCACTGTGTTGGTGAAGTTTCAGCCTTTTAGAGGTTTGTCAGACTCACTGCTTAGTCTTCACCAGAGTTTCCAGGATGCCGCCGCTCCTCTGGCGGAGGATCTGCAGGATGACGCAGACGATGACTTGACCCTCCACTTCCAGCTGGCAGACGCCAAGAGTGCTTTGGCTGAGGTGAAGGAGAAGATGGACGAGATCCGGATGGGGGCGGGGCGCACCAGAGGGTCCACAGGGTCCTGTGAGTCACCGCAGCACATTAGGGCGCATTTTTAACCTCCACTTTGATCCAATATTGACAGGTAGGAAGGCGTGTCTGTGTATGACTTACAGGGACTGGAGGTGTGTGTGTCTGTGTATGACTGACAGGGACTGGAGGTGTGTGTGTCTATGTGTGATTGACAGCAGCAGCAGAGGGAGCGTGTTCAGGAGGGATTGATAACAGAAAGTGGGGTGGAAATGTGGCATGACACAAAATAAAGGCGAATGACGCCTCTCCGTCCTGTTAGTCTGCCGCCGTTCTTGTCGCTAGCCCTGCGTCTCTGTTTGAGGAGATCTGGGAATAATGTACTGAATAGAAGTTGAACTCTGCTGCTGACGGGCGGTGTTGTGTGCTGCAGTTTCGTCAGGGGAGGTGCCGCTAGCGGAGAGCTTGCTCAGTCTGAGGCGAAGCAGCGCCAGTCTGAAAAAGAGCCAGTGGTCCCTGAGAGGTGAGATGTCACATGACCCAACCAGATACATGTGGACTTTTATTTTGAAAGAGCGACCCACTTGTTTCCTGTCATCCTCCAGATATGAAGAAGCACAAACCCATCACAGGTACGTCTGTCAGTCATCATCAGCTGATCTTTAAATTGTTGTTGACATGTCGTTGTGATGTTATATTTGTGTTCCAGGTCACAAGAAAGCGCGCGTCTATTTGGGTGAGTTGCCTCAACATTGTGACCTTTGACCTTATCTGCTGACCCTCTTTGCTTAAAGCTAGCTACATCTGATCATTTAGGGCTAGGGCCTATGCTAGCGTACAGCTGTTACCCTTCCATCTTAAGTGTACAAAATACTAACAAGCTCATTCAAAGGACTATAAATACTGAATGCTAGCTTATTAGCATGACTACAGCTAACATAAAGATGAGTCATGTTTGATACCTTCCTCAGCAGTTACAGAATTTACAACATGATAGCGATTTTGCAAAGTTTGCATTCATGATTTGACAGGTCTGTTGCCACGACAACAGCATTTTAAAATTGCAAGGTCGAGCGTTCTGAGCGTTGACTACAGGTGTGACTTCAGGTCTGTTGATATCGACTGCAGGAAGTCTGACGCGGCGTTGACTTCTCTGCGCCGCGTCAGACTTTCAGCTTTGTTTTGTGCTTCATTCATGTCATTAATGTCTGTTTCCAGACGACGTGATTTTGAACCCGGTGACGGCGTACCCCTTCCTCATCCTGTCCGAGGACAGGAAGCAGGTGAAGCGAGGAGAGAAGCTGCAGTTCTATAGAAACAGTCAGCATCGATTCGACGTCTGGTCCTGCGTCATCGCCAAGGAGGGCTACAGCTCTGGACGCCACTATTGGGAGGTCAGATGCCGTTACATGAAGGATGACGGTTTTCGTACCGCACGCATGTTCTGACCATGTGACCTGAATGTGTGCAGGTTTTTGTCGGCGAGAATAAGGACTGGAAGCTGGGCGTGGTCAGCGAGTCGGCTCAGAGGAAGGGTCTGTTTGACATGAGTCCTTCCAACGGATATCATGCCATCTGGTGGAGCGGCAGCCAGCTACGGGCGCTCACCACACCGCCGCTCACAAAGGTGCGGTGTCACGCCGTTGTTCACATACGACTGAGGGGTTTCTACAAAGGCCAGCAATTCCCTCCAGAGTTGCTGGGCGAAATTTCTGTGTCAATTTTTATTTTTGATTTGATGACTAAAGTAATGTTTTCTCATTTAAAAAAAAAAATAAAAATGAAGAACTTTGGCTACATTTTCATCCTTAAGTTCAAGTAACAGCTGAGTTTGTTTTGAATATTTTTTTTAATCCATTTTCAAATTGAAATCATGGAACTCGACACTCATTTTAAAATGACAAACAAATTGAAAAGTTATACTTTGCCGTCATGTCCGTCCTCCTTGGACCAATCAACCTTGGATTTATTAAAATTAGAACTCCAGCTTCTTCTTTTTTTTGTTCCATTTTTAATTGAAGTTGAAACTCAAAATGTCGTCAAAAAGAGGATGTAGAAGGAATCTTTCATTTGAGAATCGCAGTGAAATCCAATTTTTAAACCAGAACTTTTAATTTAATATATCAATAATATGGGAAACTTTGATGTTGGAAGTGAAGTGGTGACCAAAATTCCTTGGAATAGTAAATTATCACCTAAGTGACGAGCCACGTTTCTAAAATTGTCATGACTGTAAACAGTGGTGATGTGTTGCTGGGCCTTCAGGTGAAGACGTCGCCGAAGCTCCGCCAGGTGGGCGTGTTCCTGGACGTGGAGGAGGGCCAGGTGTCATTCTACAACGTTAAGTCAGGCTCGGAGATCTACAGCTTCAGCAGCCCGTCTGAGTTCACCGAGAGAATGTTCCCTTTACTGGGCACCGGCGACAAAGAAGTGCCGCTGATCCTGATGACCTCACAGCACAACCTAGCCTGAGGGGTGGGGCAAAGTCTAGGGTCATGTGACTTCAAGGACTCCTGTCAGCTGGCCTTCATCACGGATATGAAACGTCCTTTGCAAGATTGATTTCATGTTCAGTTTTCTTTGTCGAGACACAACAAGAAACTGAATCTGTTATTTTTTTTTTTTTTAGATTAAACATTAAAGAAGCGGAGACGATGATGTGACACGGAACATTTCTTGTTCAGGTGCATGTTAACTTGCTCATAAGGATACAAATATGGCGCGACGTGAAAACCTGTTGCTAACGATTGTTAGCAGGATGCTACATCACATCTGGCTGACATCCCTACCAGATATTGACATTGGGTTGGATTACATCAGGTTGGGGTCGAGATGGTTAGATTATACAGATCATTAAAAGCAAGACCGCCAAAATGCAAACACACCCTGCTGGAGTGGAGCCATTTACTTGGGAAATGTCATGTGGCTGTTCCCACGTCTCTGTTCGTGAGTCTGGACAGGTACATGGGACTTGGAGAAGCAGATAAGCTAACTGTTAGCTTTAGCACTAGCGTGTTATTAGTGACCAGATGTTCATGGGTATCTGTGGAAAGACCTCAGGTTAAATGAAAACTCATTCCTGCCAGGGGGATAAAAGAAATCAAGTCTAATTCAATAGGATGACCAGTTTGAGCTGTTTACTCTGTAATAAAACATGACGATTTGAACTATAACTTCACTCAGAAAATAAAGTTTCAGACAACAATACACACTCATGACACCATCAGTTTTCTAGTAATTTGTCTCATTTTGTCAAGAAAAGGAAATAAATGTAAAATGCGGTTGTTTTGAGTGAAATGTAAAGAGGTTACAGAAATACACAAATTGAATATTACCATCAGTGATGGCTTTTCAAAGTAAAAGTCATGGGATGGTCTTTAAATCATGCAATAGAATCTCAGCTTTATTCAGTCTTTTTAACAACTAACTTATCTTAACATCGAAATGATAAAACCAAACAATTTGCAGTTTTCATCAATAAAACAATGAGGTGGAAACATCTGAGGTCTCATCATTCTGATTCGTCCTCGTTCCTTCTGAACTGACAGGCTTCTGTAACGGAACTATAGAACCACAGAGTCATCGCCACGGCGGACGAAGCAGCTTCCTCCGGAGTCTGACGATGACAACGACCTCGTCGGCTGCTTGAAGATCTGCTGTAATGGATTGTTGGTTCTGAAGTGGAAACAACATAAACGTGACCAAAAAAAGAAAACAAACGAACAGCATGAGAATGAGCAGTTGCGTAGCATTCGTCCATTTTAGTCCTGAAAACGTTTCAATTGGCTGTTTGAGTTTGGACGTTTACATTCGACAGTTTTCAGACCAAACGTGACGTGAAAGTTGGTGACGTGAGCGAACTTGAACCTAAATCAGGAGGTGAGCGGTTCTCACCCCAGGGATGCTGAAGCAACAGGATTCGTTTGGTTGGTCACCATGACAACAAGTGAACTGAATGGAGTTCTGATCAGATCAGCTACAGGGAGTTGGAGTTTCAGCTTACAAGAATCTCAGAATTTCACATAATTGTGCCTTTACATAAACTTGGTGTTTCATCGTCACAGACAAAATGTCCGCTTTACGTTTGGTCAACACGAGCCGTGATGGAGCTTCCGTACAGCTGCTCGCCGTCGTCTCTCCAAACGTCCCAGACATTTACATTTGTCGTGCTCCAGGACCGGAGAGTTGCATCATTCGTGTCCAGGTTTCCCAAGATGTGTTGGATGGCTGCAGAGACACAAACGTCCAGTCAGTCCATTCTTCCTCCTGCTCATGAACATCTTGCCCCCGAGGCGCCCTGCACTCGTGCTGCTCAGTTCCTGCGCTGCTTCTCTTTCTGTTTCTCCAGTTTGTCCAGAGCTTTGCGTTCCTTCTCTACAGCCGTCTGGATGTCCTTTATACGACGCTTGAGAGCGCTGCGGTCTGACGAACTGAGCACGCCCAGACCCTGCAGAGGACGAGCAGGACAGCCAGTTAATGACACGTTCATGGATCCATGAACAGAAACTCGGCAGATTCCATCTTGTTCAATGTCTCTAAAATAAATGTCTAACTTTGTTCTAGCAGGTTCCACCTGCACCAATCCCGACTCAGAGGGTAAAGCAGAGGACAGCTCAGGTCCTCACTATGGTCCCCGCCTGGCTTTGGAGCAGCTGAAACCCTCAAATGTGCTAATCAGTGAACGTGCTAGGTGAAGTGCAACAGCTCATGCTAAACCTTGCCAGTGATAACTGAGGTTATAAATGACTGAGAGGAGGCCACATTCAGGCTGCTAGCTGCTGATGCTAAGCTAGCTAGCAGCTAGCTGCTGCTCACGCGTGAACTTCGCTCCTTTACATTGGACCTGTGCTACGTCCTCGTCTTCTGCATCACCTTCAGCCTGCTGCCGTCCAGCTGTAGCAGCTGCTGTCCATCCACGTCCCTTGCACTGAATTCTGGGACATATTGATCCATGTTGAGGCCTCGGAGCCACTGACACACCTGCTGGGTCGTCCAGGAGGACACGTGACAGGACGGCTCATCCCCAGGCTGAAGAGGACGGGAGCGGAAGGAGACAAAGGGAATATTTTGGTTCTTCAATAGTGGGCTCTGGTCCAGTTTTGTGTGTGTGTGTGTGTGTGTGTTACCTCATCGGAGGACTGCGACAGTGTTTGGTAGGGATGGGAAGACCTGGAGGAGGACAAGTCCACAGGAGGAGAAGTGGAGGACGACGTGTGAGGAGGAGAAAAGTCCTCACTGAGTGCCGACTCCTGCATTTTGGAGGAGGAGGCCTGCGGTCAGTCTTTATCTAATTATTATCATCATTGTTGTTGATGTTGTGATTATTTGTGTTGTTATCAATGCGATTGTTGACACGTCACACTGAGCGGGTGTTAGAGGGTTAAAGCATGACAGGAAACAAACTGATCAAACTCACCGGATGTTTTAAACTCCAAAGCCTTTAGATGGAATGTAACACACACACACACACACACACACACACACACACACACACACACACACACACACACACACTCCTACTAGAACCATTAGCCTTGTGCTGATGGAGGTCTAATGGAGCCGTTTCCTCTGTGGATGATGGTGACTAATAAACCCTGCTTGTGTGTGTGTGTGCGTGTGTGTGTGTGTGTGTGTGTGTGTGAGTGTGAGTGAGTGAGATCCATTGTTCCATCATGGTCACTGTAGATCCTGGCCTCTGACTGACTGCTTTACATTTGTTGGCATCATAACTAGAACAACGTCTCACAAAGACAATGAGCATCTCAATTTGATTTAATGACTTTTTTTTTTTTTAAATGACCAACATGGGCGGCTCGGTGGTGCAGTGGTCGGCACTGTGGCCTCACAGCGAGAAGGTTCCGGGTTCGAGTCCAGATTGGCGCACAGGATCTTTCTATGTGGAGTCTCCATGTTCTCCCCGTGTCTGTGTGGGTTCTCTCTGGTACTCCAGCTTCCTCCACAGTCCAAAGACATCAATTTGGGGACGAGGCTGATGGGTTCTCTAAATTGACCGTAGGTGTGAATGTGAGTGTGAATGGTTGTTCGTCTCTGTGTGTTGGCCCTGCGATGGACTGGCGACCTGTCCAGGGTGAACCCCGCCTCTCGCCCGTTGACGCTGGGATAGGCTCCACCCCCCACAACCCTTAATGTGTAGGAATAAGCGGAAGATGACGATGGAGGATGGAAATGACCAACATGAGATGATTTTTAAGCCCCGCCCCATATTGGCTCCTGACCAGTGAGGTTGCTGATTGGTCCAGTCCAGACCACAAGTGGGCACAGGAGGGGGGAGTCACATCCTCACATGGGATATTAACTTCCAGGAACATGATAATAAAGTGTGGAAAAGTGATAACTCGTGGGAACATAATAATAAGGTTAGGTAGTGCAGTAATAAACTGCGGGGACACGATGATAACATGGTAACTAATAATAAGGTGCGAACACAAGCGTCGCGCATGGGAACAGTAAGTGTGGGAACGTAATAAAATGTAGGCACTTCATAAAAACACGCTGAACATCTGAACAATGTATGGAACGTAACTACTAAGCATGGGAACGTCGCAATGTGATAGTGACAAGTGGCCAACGTACCTGTGAGTGGGACTTGCGGGGTCTTGGGGAGCCCAGTGGGGGGATCCTGGGGGAGCAGGGCGGCGTCCCAGATGAGGACAGCGATCCCCGTCCTTCAGAGAACCAGGAGAATGGGACAAAGGACCCAGAAGGCCGAGACGGACTCTCTGAAGGCTCCCTGGTTAAGCAGAGGTCAGAGGTCACAGAGACACACGACCAGGAGGAGGTTGATGGCGGTGATGAAGATCTGGACTCACCTGCTGCCCACTGACAGTCGGTTGGATTTGTCTTTCCTCACACGGATGTACGAACGCCGCAGCGTCACCCTGAAACACACGTTGATCATCAGTTGTTACCACCTCTCGCCACCTTCACGGGTATATCGACGGCGGCGTCTCACCCCAGATCCAGGAAACGCCTCTTGGTTTTCTTGTCGAAGATGACGGTGGGGCTGCTGGGATCAGCTGGGCTCGTGTCCCGACTTGTATCAGAGACAAGAACTAACACACACACACACGCGTACATGTCACCTTACATCAGACCCCCGAGGGCCAAAGACTCGTTCACAACTTTGAGTTCATTCTGAGTGAAACGATTCACAACGTATTTTGGTGAAAAAAAGTGATAAGACTGCAGAGGAGAGAGACTTGTTGCTTCAAGTCATTGTGTAAGTTGTGTGTTCAGGAGTGTCCAAGTGTATCTACAGGTGTGTGATCAGGTGTGTGTTCAGGAGTGTCCAAGTGTATCTACAGGTGTGTGATCAGGTGTGTGTTCAGGTATGTCCAAGTGTATGTACAGTTGTTTGACGTGTGTGTTCAGGTATGTCCAAGTGTATGTGCAGGTGTGTGCACCTTCACTGTCAGGCCTCTTGTTCCTCCTCATGTACACAGGTGAGCAGTCGGAAGAGGGGCAGGACTTGGATGGTGACCTGCTAGGTGTAACCAGAGCTTCCTGAGATGTGGCATTGGTCAGCTGGTGGTAGCGACCCCTCGGGGGAGCAGCCAATGAGGCGCCTCCATCTTCTGGAGAGCGACGCACCTGAAGAAAGAGGTAAACAGGAGGTGTGGGAGGGTGGTGTATTATTGATATTTTTTCATTTTTTTAACTCTTCCTCAGATGAGTTTTTCTGTGTCCCCACCACTGTCTGAAATGACCTCTGACCTCTGTCTGCCAGCAGGGTCACAGAAGAAAAGAGCACTCATGCTTCCTGAGCTCTGATTGGCCTCACCAGTGACGTGTCAAATGAGAAGGCGGGGCTTCGGGTTGAGAGCAGCGAATCAGGAGACGGAGAAGAGCCTCGTATGGCCAGGTGAAGAGGGGAGCGGGTAGAGTGTGACGGACTGTCCTGGTGTGTACACACACACACACACACACACACAGACAAGACAGACAGACAGACAGACAGACAGACAGACAGACAGACAGACAGACAGACAGACAGACAGACAGACAGACAGACAGACAGACAGACAGACAGACAGACAGACAGACACACACACACACATACTTGTTACATCACACGTTAATACATGAAGCTGTAAATAATTGCAGTCACTTAACTGATTCAACAATGAAATGCTAACTTCCTTAGCACAAACAAGTTTTTCACCTTCCTCTCCAAACTGTCGTCTCCCTCCGTTGAGCTCACGCTGTCACGGTAACGGGACCTGGAGGGGCGGTGCCTCCGGGCCTTGACAGACAGCTGAGCGCGGCCCTTCTGGATGCTGTTATCCAGCAGCTCCGTCTCTGGGATCGCCTCATTCAGGTCTGCAACACCACACAATCAGACATCATCCATCGAGCTGTCCTACCCAAGCATACCCTTGTCTGTCTATCTATCTATCTATCTATCTATCTATCATCTATCTATCCATCTATCTATCCATCTATCTATCATCTATCTATCCATCTATCTATCATCTATCTATCTATCCATCCATCTATCATCTATCTATCTATCTATCTATCTATCATCTGTCTATCATCTATGTATCCATCCGTCTATCTATCTATCTATCATCTGTCTATCTATCATCTATCATCTGTCTATCCATCTGTCTATCTATCATCTATCTATCATCTATGTATCCATCCATCTATCTATCTATCTATCTATCATCTATCTATCATCTATCCATCTATCTATCATCTATCTATCTATCTATGATCTATCTATCATCTGTCTATCTATCCATCTATCTATCCATCTATCTATCTATCTATCTATCCATCTATCTATCTATGATCTATCTATCTATCATCTATCTATCTATCTATCTATCTATCTATCCATCTATCTATCTATCTATCATCTATCTATCTATCTATCATCTATCTATCTATCCATCTATCTATCTATCTATCATCTATCTATCTATCTATCTATCTATGATCTATCTATCATCTGTCTATCTATCCATCTATCTATCTATCTATGATCTATCTATCATCTGTCTATCTATCTATCCATCTATCTATCTATCTATCTATCATCTATGTATCCATCCGTCTATCTATCTATCATCTATCTATCTATCCATCATCATGTCAATTTTTTTTTTAATTCAAGGAAAATTCCGGGGAACAGGCGTCAAAATAAATGGATAAAAAAAGAAAAGATAAAAAAAGAAGAAGAAGAACTCTTGAGAGTGCAGCCATGAATTCAAATGGACTCGCCTTATAAACAACATCATAACTCAGATGTAAAAACATAAAAATGTTCCCAACATTCCCAGATATCCAAGTATCTCTGGATCAGAAACATGGCTGAAAAGTTTGGCCCACAGTGATGGAGAAAGCTTCCTTGTTGTCTGCTGTTTTATTTTAAAGGAGCTGATAAATATATTTCTTGTTTTTTGGTGTCGTCAGTGACATAAACTCATTTTCTCTTCATGTTTTATTTTCAGGAACATGAACTCTAATTATCAAGATTATTATATCGTATCTTCTTCTTCTTCTTTTTTGACTGTGCCAACACATCAGCTTCTCCTCCCCCACAGCAGCTGACTGCAGCTTATTTCCCAGGGGGAGACAGGGGAGGGGGAGGTCAAGCTAATGGGAGGTGGGAGGTGGGGGGAGAGCTGTGGGAGGTTTCAGTGGTTGGAACATTAACGTGTCACAGATTCAATCAAGACGAGGGAGGATGGGGAGGAGAGACATTAGATGTCCACTGGGAGGAGGATGGGAGGATGGGGGGTGTGGTATGGGGGGGGGGGAGGTCAGAGAGACATTAGACGTGATTAGAAACTGGAGCGCGAAGAAGAAGAGCTTGAGAGAAACCGGCCTGACGTCTCTCGCTATCTAACCAGAATGTTTGTCCAACGTTATCACGGCGTTAAGATCCACACATCGATTCCTACAAGATTCCTGAGATGTGAGCGAGCTGGCGGCCGAACTTCAGATTCCTCGTGGCGTCCTGATGAAGACGCACCAGGCTTCCATGTGAAGGTGCTTCTCTTGGTCCCACCTCCTAATTATTTTTTGCGTGAGTGAGTTTTTCTTGCAATTTGAATAAATTCAAAGTGCCCAAGTTGTACAATTTCAAATTTCCCACAGTCGATGTGAACTCAAACACATCAGGGACGATAAAGACTTGAGTCCCCACAAAGCACATAGACGAGTTCACAGGCTCGGACGGAAAGAAAGCAATTAATCTGGACTGAATGTGTTGGAAAGGTGGCTGCCGTGACTCACCAAACACACTGTCGGCCTCCTCCAGGCTGGCAGACATGACTCAGCAATTACTGTTATCAGAGACAGGAAGTAGAAACATGACAATTAACCAAACAGAAGAAGAAGAATCGTTGCTATCGTGCAGTATGGTTGTGAACGTGTGATGTGGCGGGCGCTGCCTGCCTCGCCGTCATCATCATCATATGTATGAGACTCACAGTGAGGTGTTTCATAGGGAAACAGAGTCACTGTGTGTGTGTGTGTGTGTGTGTGTGTGTGTTTCGCCTTTGAACCCCACAACTGTGGTCACTCAACAGTCACTCAAAACATTAAACTCACTCATCCACTAAAAACCTGGTTTTGTTGAATTTTATTTTGTCAGTTGTACGTCACAAATAAGCGGGCAAAGGTCATGACATCAGTGATGTGGCGTCAGCGACCATGACGGCGACTCTTCGTCATGGCGGTGGCGGTTTGTAATCTGTTGAGCTGTTGTGAGTTGGAAAAGGTGATGGTGGGAGGTGAGGAGGGTGAGCGAAGCAAAAGCATGCAGGAGAGAGAGGAGTGGGCAGGTCGCCCAGGACGCCATCTGCTGCCTCACCCTGCAGCAAGCACACTGACCAATGATGTCATCACACAGAAGACAAACATTCAGACACGTCCTGGAAGAGAGCAGCTCATCTGATGTGTACAACCACAGACTGATGTTACATCACCATGGTTACCATTTGGTCACATTTAGGAGAACCCCCCCCCCCCCCCCATAGTTCAATATTCTTTAAAAAATACAAAACAATGTTTTTCATCTTTATGGTCTCATGTCCTACCTGTTGAAGGCAGGTAACCATGGTAACACCCAACAGATGATATAAGAAAAGTTGTCATGTAGCACTAAAGCTGGCGATGCGGTGCCTCTCATTGTCTCTGCTGTCGTAACGTCCACAGGTCATCCTGAAACATGTTTGCATGGCATTTCGGTGAAATTTTGTGGCTTGGTTGCCACGGTAACAGCAACAACTGCAATGTTTTTGTTGTTGTTTTTTTAACGTGCACGCAGGCTTTTCAGACCCTTGAGCTAAATATTAATTTGAGGCTGTTAATGGGAATCGTCAAACGCTCTCCTGCAACCTGTTACTTTTACTGAAGCGTTTATTGATACAACTTATGAGCCCTCGCGGCCCGACGGTGGCGCTGTGGCGCTGCGTGGCTGATGGATGACTTCAACTGGGGACTTGGTAGATGTTATGATTGGATTACCGCTAATTTCTGCTGCCATAAATTGGGGTTTCACTGGCACCTGCAGGAGGGCGGCAGCGGCGCCACCTTCAGTTATCGACCTTTCATTTACTCTGAAAAGCGTTGAGCTCATTGCTGCTTGCAGTCTTAACAGAGCTTTTTTCCTGCTGGTGAGCGTGAAGCACATTCAGACTGGGACTGACGAGTCAGGCTCTTCCTGTATCCTGTCCTACGCTGACCAGTGGCAGCACTCTAGTCCAGCCTGTTGTTTACTGAATTTAATTGTAGGCCACACCCATCTAAGTCGTTTTACACAGCACAGCAAAAATAAACAAATACTAAATGAACTTTTTAGAAATCATCTGGTCGTCCCAAAATGTGATGATCCACAGATCCTCATGAAGAAAAGTAATCAAAAGTATTTCAATGCTGCATAACATTTTTAAAAGAACGACTTCCTGTAGATGACAACACAAACAGGAAGTGATTCATGTTACAGCAACACAACCCATTAACACAAATCTTGTAGCGCGGTGATGTCGAACCACTTAGTTATTGGTCAGATGATCTGATGTCACACCTCACCATATGATGTCACACCTTGTCATGTGGTGTCACACCTTGCAATGTGATGTCACACTTTGTCATGTGATGTCACACCTCGCAATGTGATGTCACACCTTGTCATGTGATGTCACAACTTGCAATGTGATGTCACACTTTGTCATGTGATGTCACAACTTGCAATGTGATGTCACAACTTGCAATGTGATGTCACAACTTGCAATGTGATGTCACAACTTGCAATGTGATGTCACACCTCACTCCTTGTAACGTGTCAGTCAGTGTTGTTTTTGATGCATTAGACTGGAGGGATCTGTTAGCTGCTCTTCAGACTGGGTGGAGACAGACACACACACACACACACACACAGATCACAAACGAGCAGAGCTGGTAAATGCAGCATCGGACTGACTGACTGATGGAGGTGAACAGATGAAAGGGTGGAGGAGACAGACAGAAGGATGAACTCACCTTTCTGCCTCTTTGACGGTTGTCATGGCACGTCAGTCTCTTTCTGAGTGGACCGCGACTCCCAAGGTTCCAAGGGGCTTCGGCTGCCAGGAAAGCATCTGGGCTGCAGCCGGAGGATTGTGGGCGCTGTAGTCCTCTTCCACCGGGACACCCAGGCTCGTCTGAGGCAGAGAGAGCGAACGCTGGATCACCGCGACTCAGCAGAATACTGCAGCTTCCATCCGAGAGGGCGGGGGAGGGGAGGGAGGTAGGTGGGGTGATGGAGGAGGAGGAGAGAAACAAGATTGGATGAAAGGGAGCAGGCAGAATGAAAGAGAGGAGAGAGAGAGAGACGAAGGCGCCAGTGGAGAGAAGCAGTGACCTGAACTCAAACGTGAAATATATAAACACGGAGTTGGAAAACAAACAGGAAAAATGAAAATGACGAAATAATAAAACAAAGACAAGCAGGCGGTTCGTTGTCCCCGGACCTCGGTAGGCGGAGCCTAAAAAATGATAAAATGCCACTGTCCAAGACAAATGAAGGCAGCAGATCTGTGGGTTGACGGACGTTTCTCGCCGCCCGTTGTGTCCATCCCTCCATCCGCCCTCCTTGGAGGTTCTGACATGTTTACATTTTTTTTTGTTAGGTTTTTTTTTTTTTTCCTCCAAAAGTCAGAGGTGTGAGAAGGATTCCTCGAATGCATCCTTTCACCAGTCACAGTGGCGTTCGTGGTCAGAGGATCCAAGAATTTAGACCCTTTGGTTCTGGATTAGGAAACAAAGAGTCCACAGCAGGACTCAACAGGGTCCAGCTGGAGCCACGTCCCACTCAACAAGTGTCAAGTGTTGTTTTGATTTCAAAGTCACAGGAGAAGAACAACATGCAGCAGAAACCATAGTTAGCACACGGGCTACCTCAGAAGCTAATCAGCCAATCAGAAGGAGGCACGGAACACCCCTGCTAGGGTATGTTGATGAACCTGAACTGGTTTTAACTGGATGGGTTAGTCCGGTGAACTCTGAGGTCACAGTGAAAAGATCCAGCTGGGATGTACGGACTGATGTGTTGATCGCCGATGAAGCGCTGACTTATGTTGTAAATGTATGCAAATAAGACACCGGATGGAGAAATACGTGACATCAGCAGACAGCTGGAACCTCTGTTGGAGTACCTGTCACGATCCCTCTCACGATCCCTGTCTCGTGTTGTGTTGTGTTGTGTTGTCAGTGTCCTGTCTTCTGGTGCGCCTCCCTGTGATTACTTCGTGTCTCACCTGGGTGATTACACCACCTGTGCCTCGTTTCCCTCGTGTATTTAACCTCTGTGTTTCCCCTTGTCCCCTTGGTTGTCGAAGTATATGTCGACGTCAAGAGTTTGTTTGTTTCCCGAGCCCCAAGCCTCCAGTCACTGGTTTCCCTCCTAACTTCTGTAAATAAACATCTTTTTGTGAGCTCCCTTCATCCCCATCTGCTATTGGGTCTACTCCCCCACCACATCTCATGACAGTACCTCTACTATAATTCAGAAAAGTTTTCTGAATCTGAAAACCTGTTGCCATCTCAGCTCGACTGATGTCTCCTGAATCCTCGTTCGTATTTGTGCTGAACTTTGAAAGTCAAAAAAACCCCAACCTGTGCTTTCTCCGCTGCTTGTCTGAACACATTCACATGTGCTGATCTGCTGCATGTATGGGCTACTTGTGTGTTCTTATATCTTTGTGAGGACTTTCAGTGACGTAATACATTCCCCAGCCCCTCCCCCTAACCATCTCAACAGACTGCCTGAACCTAACCCTGACCCTAACCTCAACCTGATTCTAATCTCGACCCTAAAACCAAGTCTTGACCTTCAAACAGCTCTTTGAAGAAGTGAGGACCTGCTAAGATGTCCTCACTTCTTCAAAAATGTCCTCACTCTGTTGGTTAAATATGTGTTCTAGTCCTCACTATGTAGCAAGTACAAGAACAAGGAAGTGTGTGTGAGTGTGTGGGGGGCTGGCAGAGGTGTGTCTATCTCGTAGCAGCAGCGGCAATGTAAGCAAAAAATTGAGCAAGATGGAGGACAGCACTGAAGCAACACGGTGAGCGTCTGAAACATTCTTTGTGAGCTTCCTGATTCCATCACAGCTTTAGATGTTCCGTCTTTTGATCTTTTGATTTAATGTTTTACCCAAACTTTGGATGTTTTAATGGCAGAAATGACACATTTATTCAGTTAAACATCAGACAAGAAAGGGCAAGTTGTGCCGTGAGGTCCAGGCGCGTCAGCTTTCAAACAGAAGGTAGCGATTGAAGTCATATTTCAGGACAGAATTTATAGAATTCACAGTTTCGTTATTCACAAGACAGTTTTTGTTGTCTGTATGTTTCCACGTTGACCCGACGTTCGGGGGGGGGGGGTATTCTCATGGTTTACTCAAGACAAAAAAAAGAGAAACAAACAAAACATGACTTTTATGAGAAAAATCTCAAACATAATCAAATGTATTTTTAAAAACAACAACAAAAACATTATTAAATTCATATTTCATTAATTTATGCCATTGAATCAGGACCCTGATGTAACTCTGGTCCTGCTGGGCCGGCATTCTCCAGGGGTTCTCGGGTGCTGAGGATCTAGCAGGTGAAGACTGATCTGGTTCCGTCCCTGTGGGCCATCTGGACGGGCCTGAAGTGTTTCGCTGGTGTACCAGTTCTGGAAAGGGAGCTGGCTTCAGACCAGCAGCCTCTGTCTGGTCAGGGTCCCCTCCTTACACCTCAGGCGGTGCCCCTGTTGTGTTGGTGTCGCTTTTTCAAACGTGTACGGTTTTCTGATCCCAACAGGGAGGCCAAAATGACCCAGTTCAAGAAGCTTCAGGAGGTCCTGGATAATTTGACGGAGGAGGAATTCAAGCTGTTCAAGTGGCACCTCAAAAACCTGGGAACAATCGCAGAAGGCAAGCTGCAGAAGGCAGACCGGCCTGACACCCTGGACCTAATGGACCGCCATTATCCCAATCAGGTCCTGGACCTGGTCATCAGGCTTCTGATGGACATCCCCAGGAAAGACCTGGCACTGAACCTGTCCCAAAGCAGCGCAGGAGGTGAGACAGTTCAGCTCAGACATCACATTCATCGTTTAGGCCACTAAAGGTGACTCCTCATTCATCTGTGAGTTCGTCACCATCAAGCGCTAATCCACATAGGATCGGACGTTCCCTCCAGGTTCTCCGCATGTGAACAATGTCCCGAACCTTTACAGAACATCGGGGGACACTCTTAAATTATTGCTTTAGTTCGGAGAACTCTGGGGATCAAAGTTGTCTAGTTGATAGAAGCACATATCACATTGGTGATTTTTTTTCTAACCACACAGGAACGTTATAAAGTAGAATGTGTTCCTCCTGAGAACGGCCACAGTGAGACCCGATGTAGAAAGAGTCATTGTGATGCTTTGAAATCCTAAAAACTCCAGCAACCTTCTCCCTCTCTGTCTCAGGGTCTCTTTTGTGACGGCGTTGCCATGGTTGCCATACCGTTGGACTTCTGTGAACCAGTCAGGCGAGCTTCCACCACCCCCCCACCCCCCCATGGACATCAACTCACCAACATCACTTTTCATCCCATGTTTGCGGTGCAAAGATTCAAAATCATCAAATATTCAAATAAATTCACAAATATTCTCACCACTCGAGTAACTGCCCTCTCATTACCTCACCACGTGTGTGTGTGTGTGTGTGTTCATGTTTTTATTGTTTCCATCTGATAAGTCACAAATCAGAGTTCAGAGTAGGAGCCGCTGTCGACTCTGAACGTTGAGTTTCTCGTTATGATTCGTAGTTCGTGGTGTGCTCAGGTTCGCAAAACGTTAAATGTAATTAATCAACAACGGGGAGCTGCAGTAACGGGGGAATGCTGCCAGGGTGCGCCGTTGATCAGCGCTGAACACACGACTGCAGGTGTGTCTGACTGTCAAACAGGAAGTGAATGCTGCCGGAGGAGGTGGGGGAGGATGACGAGGACAAGCCAAGACTGGCAGGTCAAAGTGGGCGGGACCACAGTGAGAGAGGGGAGAGGGAGAGAGAGGGAGACAGGAACCTGTTCCAGTAGTTTGGGCTCGCCCTTCTGGAACAGAACGAGTACAAAGAGCAGGATGGTCGCGGTCTTCTATAACTGCAGGTAAAACACAACCAAGCAGCTCTCTTCTTCTCTCTGTGTCTCTAGTCTTGATTGACAGTTGTTGATTGAAGTTGCCTGTCAACTTTTCAAATATTCAACATTACAAAACTGGAGAAGCCTTTTTTCTTTTTTCTTTTTTTGCTGGGTGTGTTTGATTTCCTGACCTGTGGGGACATAAGTGGGTTCTCACATTACAGGGACGCTGTTCAATTTTTATTGTTGACTTTAGGTTAGGCGTGTGTGTGTGTGTGTGTTTGTGTGTGTGTGTGTGTGTGTGTGTGTGTGTGTGTGCGCGCGCGCGCGTGTGTTTATTGTTGGAGGTTTTTGCAGTCTCTTTTAAAAAAAAAACCTTTCAAATACTTCAAAATTTCGTTCCATCTTTTGGGCGAAACCATTAAAAGTTTAACCTCAGCTGTGAATCGCCGCTGAAGAGCAGAACAGGTTTCTGCCTCCGTGGTTTTTAGCAGTGATGAGTGTGAGAAGCTTGGGCTGGGTTAGCGTTGATTCAGCTTGTAGATGTTTCTCTCATCCCCTCAGTTTCCAGGTGATGATGACGCTGGGATTCACTCACCTGGTAGCAGGTTGGCACAGTCGACGGGTTTGAAGGAATCAGAGATTCAAACAACAACAAAGACAACATGAGAGAACGTGGCTCTGATCTCTGACGCTGTTCAGGCCGACAATCAGTTTCAGAAACCTGATGGACTTGTGGTCACGACTTTGTCACGCAAACAGACAGCAGGTCCAACTTCCAGGTATATAAAGTAACATCCTGCTGTCTTGTACCCGTGGAAGTCTCGGATACAGGACCATGACCTGTTTCATTCGGTGACCACTGCAGAATTTCACAGCTTTTTCACTGATAAACACATCTTTTTGAGAGTAAAAGCAAACTTACCTCTCTAACCCATCGCTGCAAAACCAGCAAATTAGTTAGTACTGTTGATCGTCTGGTTCCCTCGTCTCCAAGTCAATGGGTTTTTGGTAAAATGCCTGAAATCAGGTCCATAACAAACGTGGGCTTTTGACGCGTTGCTCTATGATATCAGATCCATCAGTAAACGCCACACTGGGGAATTGTGACGTATTTATCCGCCTTAAAAAACGTGGGTTGCTTGCAAGCATCGGAAGGTGACCACAGAGGTTGTGGAGGTCGTTAAGGGTCATCAGGTTAAACACAAGAACCCTGAGGCTTAGTGGTGGCTAATTCACCCCACCAAGCTATCCTACAGGTAGCGCCGCCCCCTCCACTGCTCTGGCTACCACGTGCTTCCTCCGTCACCTGTCATTGGCTTCATCTTTTAAGGAGCTCCCCCCCTGGGGGCAGGTGGCACAAGGGAAGTTCAGACTACCCCCCCCAGCCCCCGTTCCCTTCACTCCTCCTACGAGTCGCCTGACGGTGCTGAGGAGGAGCTTGTGCTACTGCCAACGACTTCCCACCCGCAGACGCCTCCAGTCTGACGGTGCAGATGTTCAAACAAGCTGGAGGCAGTGCATGTAAACAAATGCATGCAGAGAAATGCATGATGGGAATCACAGCTGACGTCTTGTTTCAGTTTGTATGTTTATTGCATCCACTTTCTTATGAATCTTTCCGATGAATCGGCTCATGTTCACCCTGGGGTCCTTGAAGGGGTCCTTGGGAAGGTCCTGGATGACTTTCTAGAGGGACATAAGGCAGGTTTGGGGAAATCTGAGGATGTTCCAGGAATCCAGGGGTCCTTAGGGAACTGCTAACAGCCTTACTGTAACAACTGAATATTGTTGTTATTGTTGCTATGGTTACTTTCATTTAGACATGGCAGCTGCTGGCGAAGCAGAGCGCAGGATTCCTTTACGCCTGACGACGTGAGACGGATGTGTTGGCATTTTGTGATGCGGACGTGTTACCAGCTGACAGTTTGCTGAGTTTATGTGTGTTGTTTGATGATGTATGAACTTCGGCCTGCAACCACACCCACCTCGTAGGGAGGCGGAAGGTTGAATCCTCAAATCTGGACCTGTTCAATTTATGATGTCACGTGAGCCATGAAACATCAAAGCTTCTCATTGGACAAGATGATGATTTTCTGCTGATGTCCCGCCTCCTCTGATTTCTGGACAAACCCTCCAGCTCAGTTTGATGATTGGTAGCTGCTTCTGTTTATTTTCCGCAAACTTTAGTCCTGTGTGTGTGTGTGTGTGTGTGTGTGTGTGTGTGTGTGTGTGTGTGTGTGTGTGTGTGTGTGCATGCGTGCATGTTGCATTCCAGCGGGGGGGGCTGACACAAAAAGAGGGGGAGGGGGGGCAGCTGCATTCCAACCTGTCACAGTCTCATAAACCTGAGCAGGTGAGCTGGCGCGTGAGACTCAGAGGAACCCTGGACCTTCAGCTGATTCTCATCTGGATTCACTTCTGTCACGGATTCTTGCGTGTTTGATTCGTGCAGGGAAGCACAGCCCAGTCACCTGCACACGCTTGAAACTGTCAGTCAGGAAGTTTTGTATTCATATCAACTTTCTTGGGAGGGGCAGTGCAGGTGGATGAACATTTCTACTCCAAGACGATGTAAACAAGCCAGAGTTTAGCCAGAGGTGGACTTCCATCTGCTGTCCCTTGACAGATGTTATCTAGAAGCATAATAAGAGAAATATAAACACAAACTAAATGTACGATAATGCAGTTATGTAATGAAGAGCATGTGTCCTGTAGAGCGAGCACTCGTCCAATAAAGGAGCGTTAGACACCGGTGGAAAAACCCAGCGTTACAAAGAGAGGGATGAAGTCATCAACACAAGACCTGTAGGTGGAAAGAGCATCTGAGCTGTCAAGATGTTAATTTGTCGACACCTCTGGAGGCCAAATTCAACGGCGTTTGATTTCTCTAATGGGATTTTTAAATGTTTATTTATGTCTTTTTTTTTTTCACATCTTGGTTACGTGAACATTTCTGAGGGCCGCGGTGCTGCTGATGTCTGAAGAGATCAACTGAGCGTTGAAAAAGTCCAAGGATTTTGCCTTTACAAAGACAGGAAACACACACACACACACACACACACACACACACACACACACACACACACACACACCGCTGTACACTCTATCTTCGTGGGGAGGTCCACTGACACATCCTCAGCATCAAAACGAGACCTGGGCCCTCAAACTGTCCCTTTGAGTTGTCACCCAACATGTCCTCACTGTCTCTCCTCACCTCGCTGTCTGTAAGTTCTCGCTGCTTCTCATTGTCCTCACGTCCCGTCACCGTCCTTCTTGTCTCTACACACGTTTGCCTTCTCTCAACGTCTCATCGGAACATGGTGAGAACTCTGTCTTTGAAGGAATAATGTTGACTCATGAGAAACAATGGGGTGTGTATGTGTCACGTCATAGAGGGGTGGGGTCCACATAGTCCAGTGGGCGGGGCTTGCAACAGACAGGAAGCGGACACTTCCCTCTGTAAACAGAGTTAGCCTCCTGCTATTGTTTGTGTGTGTGTGTGTGTGTGTGTGTGTGTGTGTGTGTGTGTGTGTGTGTGTGTGTTTAGTGTCTGCCTGCTTTCAACTTTCACACATTTAGTTAAAAAATTGATATTTTGTGGGCGAAAGTGTTAAAATATGTACTGAAAAATATTTAAACATTTAGGAAAAATACTGCAATATTGTGTGGAATTTGTGTAAAAAGGTTAGTTGATCAGCTGATCATCAAAAATCAATGACCCACATCCAGGATGTGAGAGGAGTCTGTGTTTCTGAAGGCGTTCGAGATCGATTTGAACATTTCATCGCCACCCTCTATTTTAGTCTCGTCAGGAAACTGACTCACTGGCTCAGTTTGACGTGTCCTGACACGAGCAGCATTTCTGTCATTCCTGCCTGATTCCAGTAGCAGAAACATCCTGAGCCTCAAACACACCTCAGCTCTGCTCCTCACGGCAGGCGAAGCCTACGTTCTGTCCACCAGCACCACATTCAGTTTTAGATCGACACCCTTCTGTCCTCAAGTCTCTTTATCTTCTGCTTTAAGGGAGCTGATGTTCAGCTTGGACCTTTGACCCCTCCCCTTCAGACTGACCTGCCCAACTACCTGAGGGGCAGGGCCTGGGGAGCCCAGGGTCATCACCATGGCAACGACTTCATCACCGCATGGCAGAGGTGAGTCCTCATGTTGCACTCACATTGGTAGCTAGCATTAGCAGTCACAGCATTCTTCTTCTTCTACCACCAGCAATGGCAGGTAAGGTAGTATTAGTTAGCATTAGCGGTGATGTAACTGGCATTAGTAGGTTCATTTGCAGCAGTATGAATTTTAGCATTGGCAGGCATTGTTCAAGTAGCTTTAGCAATGTAGTAGTGACGGTAGTAACAGTGAGGTTGTATTATCATTATCAGTAGTAAGCTATCAAGAGCAGCTGCAGCAGCAGCAGCAATAGCTACGAAGGCGGTAGCAGTAGCAGTAGCAAAAGTAATTATAGTTGCACTAATAAAAACAGCATGAGCAGTTAAAGTAGCCGTAACATTGGCGTTATTTCTTGGTACTATTGCTTGCAAGCAGCATTGGCCGTGAGATTAGTGGTAATTATGTTAGCAGTCAAAGTAGCCTTAGTATCAGTCGTAGCAGTGATTACACCAGCATCAGCATAGTAATAGTAGCAGTAAAAGTACCATCAGCATGAGTAGTAGTTGTGATTATAGAAGTTTTAGTGATATTAATAATATATGAGACAGTGCGTAGCAGGCGACAGGTTCATGCCAGTCAAATTAAAAATAATGGCTCACATCAAATAGCATGTAAAATTGCTGGAATATTTGTAGCATTAGCAGTAGCGTTAGCATTAGCTTGTCTTCTTGGTGCAGCAATGATCCTCGATATTGACGTCATGTGTGGTACTGCAGGTCTGGGTCTGGTTCTCGTGGAGTTTCAATATGAGTACCAGGGTCGGGATGGGTTGCCGGTCTCCATCAAACCCAATGAGCGCTACGTCCTGTTGGCCAAGACCAACGACCACTGGTGGCAGGTCCAGCGGGACCCCAGCTCCAAGCCTTTCTACATCCCAGCCACATATGTCAAGGAGCTGCCGCTGGATTTACCTTCCCCACTTGACTTTGCTGACCTGCCCAGCTCTGAAACAGTGCCACTTCCTGTAGTGGTGCCTGTACCCGTTCCGGTCCCTGTCCCTGTTCCCAAGACTTCAGAGGAGTCCAGTGCATCCAGAACCAAAATGAGTGATGAGGTGACAATTCGGCTAAAACCAGATGCCTCCTCTGGGTACCGTAAAACTGAGAACCGCATGTCAACGTTTGGTGTCCCGCTGGACTTACACGACATGTCTCAACTGTCGATTCCTGCCCAGCAACATTCCAGTGTCCCTCCTGGTGGTCCTGCAGAGACTGGAATGACCAGCCGGACCACAAACAAGGCAGATGGACCTCTGAGTGACCAAAGGGAGTCTGGAAAACCTCGGGTTCCTAGTTTTAGCCCAGCAGACCCTCGAGTTACACCCCGACCCACGACCCAGCCAATCCCAGTGGAGATGCCAGTGGTTCCTGATGTTGCCCCCAACAATGACTCCCAAACCACGTCCACACTGTCCACTGGTTGTCAGGACAACCTGGAATCCCCGATAGAGCTTGAGGAAGAGGAGGAGGCGGAGGAGGAAGTGGCTGCATTGGAGGAGGAGTCCAGTGGGCTGGAGAGTGACAGCAAAGAGGAAGATGAGCCAGCAAAGGAGGAAGATTCCAGCCACATCTATGAGTCGATCCAAGACCTCAATCTGGATGTGGAGGCTCTGATTGGAGGACAAGTGATTCCTGCAGCACCAACAGAGCCTGCGCCGCCTCCCCCACAGGTGAGAGGCAATAATTTAGTTCTGTATGTAGCAAAAAATAATTATTGTCAATGACTCGACGTGACTCAACCTACTTACTAGAATGGCTAATTGCTGCTCGCTGCACCGGCTCAGACCTGGCCAATACAGCTGGACAGGGACTGAGTACTGAGTACTCAGAGGCCAGTTTGACAACATGGACTCCAGTGGTTAGTGGTGCAGCTAATTTAAGCAGTTCTTAGGTGGCTTCTGCCCCAGGAAGCCATGAGGAAACTCCCTTGTTACTGTTGCGTTATTGATCGTCATCGAGCTGCCTCCACCAGGTGTCTGGCTCATATGGCGAGCTCATTTAACATTTCTTGGTCACCGAGAGTTCCCAGCAGAGTGGAGTCCAGGTATGAAACTGAGCTCTGAAAGAACCTCAGTTAGAACCTGAAATCTAAAGCATTAACTGGCAGACAACAATGACCTCTGACCCTGTTGACCACATCACTGATGACAACTTGCCCCCAGAGCTGCACGGTTGCAGGAGGCACTCAGTGTCTGAGTGCTGATGTCAGCAGGATGTGATGATGTCAGCAGGATGTAGTGATGTCACAGTTTGCAGGATGTGTTCAGGGTTGCACAGGAAACTGGAAATAAGAGCCTTTCGCACCGCCTGCAGGATGATACAGGAAACACTGGCAGCGAAACATGAGACCTGTGTGTATGTGTGTGAGAGAGAGAGATAGAGAGAGAGAGAGAGAGAGAGAGAGAAAGAGAGAGAGAGAGAGAGAGAGAGAGAGAGAGTCGGTGGGGCTCTCCAGTTCGTAACCGGTCCGTCTGGTTGGTAACAGAACATCTTGTGTGTCTCAAATGTTCTGTAAAGACATTTTTATTTTGACGTCATCTCAATGTCACTTTTGCGTTTCCTCTGGGACTCTTAGCTTCAGCTGCAGGTGAGCTCTTGTTGGTCATGTGACCACTTCACTGATTGCATTTCAGTCCTCTGGCAGATTTTTTTGTCCTGTCAGTTGGAAAGTCACAAAGCTGCTGCCTGCTTTGTTTTCTTTCATACTCATAGCTTGAAGATGCCGCGTCCGTAAAAACTTAACGGAAGCTTCATGTAGCCGGACAAAATCTGCAGCTCGTCTCCTGCAGCCTGATTAGCAGCTTCAGTCTCCACGCAGCGTCACATGGTTCAGCTCTATTCAGCAACAGACGCAACATAAACACTTTTTTATCGAGCAATCGTTTGTCCCTGGATGTCGGACATTTGTAACTCAACACAGTTTTCCAGAACCTTCCTTACAAAACACAAACGTACTCTATAGTCGGAGAGCATGGAGTGCAATACGTGTTGGTTTCGTCATCCCTCAGCTTGTGAGCAAAAGAAGGGGAGAGACAGGAGTGGATGGGCAGCATGGCGACTTCAAACCAGCCCACGGGCTCGCTGCTTGTGAATGAGCTCCCCTCGAGTGAACGAATCCTTTAAATTAACTGATTCTAATGATTCAGCACAGTGAAGACAACACATGTGATTGGGTTCAAAGAAGTCGGCTCCTGTGACAGATGCTGACTACCTGCAGTGGAGAGGGGGTGGGGCTCCAGCATGAGGGGTGGGGCTCCAGATTGTAGGAGGCTTCAGTCAGAAACCTTCAGCTCCTTTAACATAATCTGATGTTTTGATAATGTGACCCGACGGAGAGATGCATGCTGGGTAGTCTGAAACACAAGCTGGCTTGAATTATTGATCAGCTTTACTTAGTTTC